>NC_081529.1:22065344-22167844 GCF_030273125.1 Centropristis striata | reverse complement strand
GTCCCCCTTTTTCCTCCTCCTCCCTCAGGCGTTTTGTATTCTCACTGCATTCATGACAAGAGGAACAATACTCATAAATCTCCTTGTGACACTGCGGGGACTCCAAGTCTCAGTGAAGTGGTCCACAGTGGGGATGAATAAATCAGTTTATTGCTCACAAACAAGAATCACTTGACAGTTATTACTTTAAAGTAAAGTTAGTAACTGCATGATGAAGTCCCCTTACAAATACTAGTGTGTTTATATTCTACAATTATCAACCAAACTAATATTATGCAAAGTGTAAAAAGCTCTATCTTGATAAGCTTCAATATGTGCAACTTTCTTTGAT
Source organism: Centropristis striata (assembly GCF_030273125.1). Lineage (NCBI taxonomy): Eukaryota > Metazoa > Chordata > Actinopteri > Perciformes > Serranidae > Centropristis > Centropristis striata. The sequence continues at coordinate 22,167,513 of NC_081529.1, read as the reverse complement.
ATATTAAAATTGTCAAGCCAGACACCGTTAAAAAAGTTACTAATTCTACATTGGCCTGCTCATCAGCCACATTAAACTCACACATCAAATCGGTTTTCAGGTTTTTCCTGAGTTTGTAGGAGCCAGTGTTTAATTCGGGCATATTTAAACCACTTGAATGAGCTGCTAACCCTTCCACACTGGCAGTTTTGTGTTAAATTACGCACAATTGGTTCGTTGATTGGCAAGCTCTGTGAACCAATTTTAATGTGACATTTTAATGAATTAAAGTGCTGCTTGGTGATGTCAACGTAGGCCGAATTAAAGATCTGTTCCAAAACATATGAAAAAAGTGTTTATTGTTTAAATATTAAGACATTTATACAGAAGCTGATCCAGGTTAAAACAGGTTGTTGATGGAGCAAAAACAGGCATTTCGCGGCCGGAGTCTGGCATGTAAACAGACCGCCGACCTTTGCCCCAAGTTAGTAAACACACTTCTTAGGAGAGTTTTCTTAAATCTACAGCTGTAACAAGCAGAAATTGATGTCATATAAAACTTACCCTTTTTTTTAACTGAAGTTCGGCAGAAACTTTTCGACCCCTGAGACGTAGCGGACCACGGTGAAAACTCCCGAGTATTCCTGCTGTTTATATTCCACAAAGGTCGAGTTTTATATTCCAGGAGTTTTCACCTCCAAACGTGTCGGCTTGAAGTTTAATCCAAACGCGGAGTTATCGCAAAAAAATCGCGAGTTTTTCGGACTTTCGGACTTTTTTCGCTGCCCGTCGCCAGCGGTCCTCCTGTTGGTTTTCCCTCCGCGCCGTGAATGCCTCATCCTCCTCCCGCCGCGGTGTCAAGTTACACACGTCACAGCGGGCACGAGATCCGGCAGAAACTTTCAAAATAAATCATAACAAAGGCAAAATCCGTTTAGTGTCGAAGATTAAGAAAAATACTTTTTTAGTCCCAAAACGGGGAAATTTCCAGAATTAGAGCAGCAAAGTGGATTTCAAAATAACAGAAAAAGAGTAAATAAGCTGTTTGAACTAGAAATATAAAAAAGGTATAAGGAATTAAACACGTAAAATATATAAACACTATTAACTATTAAACAAAAATAATATAAAATTTGGGAACATTATATACATGTAGTCATTTGAAGTTGTATGCTGAATATGTAGAATATTGCATATATGAATTTAATTATAAAAAGGTGTTTATAGTGCAGTGATTGTCAATTTTTTTAATAATTGTTATTCATTTTCAGTAGTTTTAATCCACCAAATTTCACACTTTGTAAACTAAATGTAAACAGTGAAACATCGATCTGTTCGATGATTTCCTCATCCACCACACGGTGGCGCTGTAACAACCAAAGATTTCCCACTTATCTCGAAAACGACTTGGAGGTAAAATTCTTATAGTTTCAATATATTTCTAAAAATGTTGATTAAAATGTTTATTTTTGGCACTTTTGAGCCCATTCGCAGCCCTTAGTTCTCACAGACTCACCGGCCTATTTCCTCCCTTTTTACATACAACAAGCAAAAAAAATGCATTAATTCAAACCTGAACCGCAAACTGGTAATTTGATGCAACACAGTAAACACTCCACTCTCAATGACCATCAGCCTTCAGTTAAACACAAGAGCAATAGTTTATTTAATGGGAAACTATTCTGATAATTTAATAATCCTCTCAGTCCCTGAGCCAAAAACAACAAATGTCAGAATGTCAGAAGTCCCGTCAGCTGTTTCACAGTGTGTGTAATGTGTTGTCTCTGCCTGTTGCAGCAACAAGTTTAACGTTTGAACAGCAGAGAGAGAGTTGCTTTAGATGCAACTTCAGATGCATAGAGAGCATATTTAAATTTAGTCCATTCATTATCTTGGTCTGGATGTCAGCAGAATGCAGCTGTTTTAAATGCAGTCTATTTTTACTCCATTGGTCAAAGTTATTTTATAATAGATTTTTGAAAAGGCTAAAAGCACTTTTTCAAATGGATATTTGACTCACAATCTACCTGAATTTATTTACTTGCCCAGCATTTCTAGCAATTTATTCTCCAATACTAATTAATAAATGACTGTTATTTTCAGTGTACTGAGATACTTTGTGCTTTATTCGGTTTAATTTCCACTGAGTGTGCTTCACTATTCTACAGTAAATGTTTTGAAGGACCAGCCACTGTGGGTGAAAGGGGGGTGCCCCTGGACTTATCACAGTTGGCCCATGTGTCCTTTTAATGTACGCTAACTGCACTGGAAGCCTTTCTTTCTGCACCTGAAATTTAACGTCTTTAAAAAACAGAAAAAAAAGTCAAGAAATGTAATAATAATAGAGAATATAGAATATTTTTTTTTGTAAGCCTGCACTGAGCTGAAATTCTCTCAAAAATGTTCAATTTAAGAGCGAGAAATGAAATGATACAAATAGTGCTTTTTATTTTGAAGGATCAATCAGTCCGCTTCCTGTTTGGTTCTGTATGTCGCTGAGTAACTTCATGAAATATTCTCGACCCCATTTCATTTCATCTCTCCTGACCCACAAAAAGGGATTTTCTTTTATATTTTCGAGTTCATAATAAACATATATATATATATATATGTATATATAATTAGATTTTACTATCAAAGCCCTTTTAAGTTTTAATATTTTTGACAAGTTTTAGAATAAAATACAACCTGTTAATTTGGTATTTCATTAAAAGGTGCATACATACATTTTTTGGGCACTTGGGGGCGGCAGAACACAAATCGTCTGTTTACAAACTTAATTTTAATAATTTATCTGTTATTTTAATTAATGACAACCTTAAAAACTTACATTTTATTGAATCATCTATACAGCAGCTTAACGTTCGTCTCTTCGTTCAAATCTTTCATTTTTTTTCAGAAATGTTTTCTTCTTAATTTGTTGAATTATTCACTTTTCTCTTTTTGTCTGTTTCAGTAAATCATAGCTTCATTTTTATTGATATTTTGCGAATTATACCTTTATTTATAATTTTCTTATTAATTAATATGTCTTGGTGAAGCACTTTGTGACATGTCATTTGAAAAAGTGCTATATTATTATTATTATTATTATATTAATTATTATTATTACCATTATAATAATAATAATTATAATTATTATTATTTATTTTTTTACTATTATAATTATATTATTAATAATAAAAAATATTATTTTTATTTTTATTGTCTATTAAACAACTTTAAGTTATTTTGAATGTTAATAAAAGAATGCGGGTTTTTATATTTTAATCTTTTTATTTTTATGTGACATTTTATTTTGGTTAAAATATTTTGTGTAAATCTGCAGAAGAAGAACGTGTTGTTGTGACGTTGTCTGGCGACTGAACATTTCTCTTCTGAAGCTTTTTATCTGTTTGTTTTTAGAAACATTTTGGTTTCAGCTGATCAAAGATTAATAAAAAATAATAAATATTATATTCAAACAGAAATCTGCTCATTTGAACTTGAAATGAAGATTTTCTCAGTCGGGACATTTTTAGTTTTACAAAATGTACAAATGGTTAAAATATTAACTTCAAACTGTGAAAGTGAAAGAATATTTATATAATAACAGAAAAATGATAATGATGATAATAATTATTCATTATGCCAACAACACGCAGAAGAAGGTTAGAAACTAAAACGAACTAAAGAAATTAATTTAGGTACATAAATTAAAATAAAATGCATTTAAAGTTGATGAACACAATTTATCTGCTCTATTTTCCTTCAAATTTATATTTATGTTTAATTAAATAGATTATGGGGTTTTATTTATCTTATTATTTTTTTAAATGTAAATACATAAAATAATAATTATATATTAACAGAATAATGATGATGATTACATTAGAATAATTCTTTATGGCAACAACACGCATACCAGGGTTAAAATAAAAAGTATATTAATAATTAAATAAATTTCTGCTTCTGATGTTTGCTGTGTATGAACATCTGTTTATCAATATTTTTATAATTTTTTTTGCTTTATTTTATTTTGTTTGAATAAATATTTGTTTCTGACTCGCCGGCGCCCCCTGCTGTCTGCACTCTGACATTACAACCAAAGATTCATTATTAATAATTAGAAAGTAAAAGTGAAGATGAAGTTTAATTCTATTACACTTAAAAACCCGGGGAGTAATACAAATAATTATACAAAAATAAAAATAATTTAATCATGGAATATAAATAAATCATTCAAATTATTTACAATAATAATTAAGAATATTCAAATAGAAACAGGAACATTGTTTTTAATGAAAATACATTTCTAAAATAATTTTGGGAAAATAAATTTCATTATTTTTTCTTTATATTGTTTGTTATGTATTATTTAATTTATTATTATTATTATTATTATTATTATTATTATTATATTTTTAAGGTTATTTTTGGGAATGTATTGTTTTTTTATTGTAATCTTAAATAAAGAATTCAATCGAATTATAATAAGCACAATTAATTATTTTTGAAATAGACATAAAAATTGAAGTAATAATAATAATCATTATAATAAGAAAAATGTTTTTTTAATGGTAAAACCAAAATAAATGTTATTTCCTTTTATCTTTTAATTAAACAGTGAACACATTTATTAATAATATTTTGAGAATGTGGTTATTTTTATGTTTATGGTTCTTATTATAATTATATTAAAAATAATTCCTAAAGTGTCATATTTTTAGGAATAAAGTTTGGATTTTGGTTTAATTCAAATGTATTTATTTTGTTTGAAAGCACTACATTACCCAGATTGCATCAGTCAGTCACAGTTACATCACAACCTGCAGGCCACGTGTTTTATATTTTGATATTTATTGTCATGAAAAAAAACTTCAAACAAATAATTCAAAAATAAAACTGAAAATGAATAACAACAAAGAAAGCAGAAAATAAACTTCAGAAACACTACATTACCCAGAATGCAGCAGTCAGTCTCCTACAAGCCGGTAAAAAACTCTTCATAATTATATGAAGAAAAAAAATAAAGTAACATTATGAAAATTAAATCCTAAAACTATTTGAGAATAATTAATGCTTTAATAATTTAAAAAGCCTTATTTTGAGAGATTTTTTAAAAATCCTCCAGCAGATGATGTTAATAAATTACAGTCATGTCTGAAATAAAAATAAATGATCAATATGATAATTCAAGAACAAAAAAGGTTTGTTGTGTAAAGTTCTAAATATTAAAGAAAAAATTATAAAGTCACATTAAAAAATATCACAGTTTCAATTATTTATTCCTGAATGTCACATGGAAATATATTGATTTTTAAATAAATAATAAATGCATTAATACATTAAATCATGTGCTAAATAAATAAGACTGAAATCTAAATAGATGTTAATATTATTATTATTATAATTATTATTGTTATTATTATTATTATTATTATATTAATAATATTAATTGTTCAGAGTGAGTAGAGCTTATTATTAACAATATTATTAATAATAACACTGAGTAATGTTCAGAGGTTGTAGAGTTTGAGCTGCTCCTCCATGTCTCCCTCCGTCACCTCCCCCAGCGCCTCCTGGTTCTCACGCAGCAGCAGGAAGATCGCCGCCAGCTGCTCCTGTTGCACCCTGGGAAACCAGCCACAACAACATCAGAACAACGACAACAACGACAACAACAACAACAACAACAACAATAACAAACAACAAGAGCGCATAAACAAAATCAGGACGTTTGCAAAAGAAAAAAACAGATAAAAAAAAAAAGGAACAGTTGTTTAATATTTTTATATTAATGTTATAATATTTAAAGGGTGAAATAATTAAATATATAAATTATATTTAAAAATAAAATATTTTGAGGATGAAATGTTTTGATGGTCGTAGTAATTTAAGATAAAAAAATAAAAACAAACAAATATTTTGGACTTTGTTTTTTTTTTTTAGAAAAAAGTCAAACATTTTAAAAAATTGAATATTTCAAGAGTAAAAACTGTTGAATATAAATACATTTCAATATTTTATATATCAATAAATATTTTAAGAATAAAGTCCAAATATATGCTTTGAAAGAGTTTCTTGGAACGTTGGAAGTTTGAAAAAAAATGTTTTTATAAATAAAACAAAACATTGTAAATATTGCTCCATATTTGTTTTTGTGAAATACTATAATATTAATAATACTTTCATATATTTTAAGTGTTGATGTTTTATTATCAATGACGATAAAGTTAACTTTAACTTTAATCTTTAAGACTAAATTTAAAAAACAAGACAACTGAAGTAACATTATTATTATTATTATAAATATTAATAATAATGAAAACACCAAAAAAATAAATGACTAAAGTAATTACTTAAAAGAATAATTCCAATCAATTCAATTTCAATTATTTAAATTATTTGATCGCAAAAACATGTTAGAGTTATATTTAGAACTTTTACAAGTAAATCATTATTTTCAATTTATTTCATTTTTCATTAAAACACCAAAAAAGAAAACAATATTTTGAAAATAAAGTCTAAATATTTAAAAAAAATTATGTTTTGTAAAAGAAATTAAAATAGTTTCCTCTGAGATGCAGCAGAGAAGGCAAGAGTTAAATAAAAATAAGTAAATGAAATAAATTGCAGTAGCTGAAATGTTTCTTGTCGCATGTTTCTCTTATTTTCATTTCATTTTAATAAAAAAATTCTGCTGGAACAAAAACCACAGATTCTGTTTGGTTTCACACATTTATTTATTCTTATTCTTATTATTTATTGCAGTTTAAACAGGAAACTGAAGCTCAAACAGCTGAAAACTTTTCATCAGTTAAATATTTTAACGTTTCACTTCACGCAGCTTCAAATCCTGAAACACGTTTAATATTCACAATAAAGTCAAATAACGACGTCTTCTTCTTCTCCTTCTTCTTCTTCCTATTTATTTTTCAAAATAAAGGTTCGGAACTCCGTGTGAATCATTCAGGAACTCTGAAACAAACAGACAGAAAAAAATATTTTCATTTGTTCAAAAACAAACTTTAACCTCTTTATTATTATTATTATTATTATTATTATTATTAATCAAACAAACAGAAAAACTTCACACCAAAATATATTCATGAAATTGTTTTCAAAACCCAAAAATTTGGCTTTTTTTTGTTTAAAACTTAAAAGTTATAAATTCAAGTTTGTTTTAAAAAAATAGGATTAAAAATCCAGAAAATTGTTTTCAAATTAAAAATTGATTCTAAAATCTAAAAATGTTCCTTGTCAAACTTTCTGGGTTCAAAAAGAAACTTTTTTTTCATTTAAATTTAAAAAAAAAAAACACATTCATTTTTGATTAAAAAAAAAAAAAAATCATAAACAACAAATATTTTTATATTCTAGAAATTTAAAAGATGTTCTTCAGCTTCTTCAGGTGGCAATTTCCATTTATTTTAATTATTTATTTAACCATCAACATGTTCAGTCTGCATTCATAATAATAATAATAATAATAATAATAACAACAATAACAATAACAATAACAATAACAATAATAATAATATTTAAAAAGTAATGAATGGAAAACTTTTCTTTGGTATTTTGGATCAAATATTTAATAAATGGAAACTGCTGCACGTCTGAAGCAGAATTTTTTTTCTTTAAATTAAATAAAATGTAAGAACATTAGCAGAGAAACCGTAAACACAAGCTAGAAATCATATTATTAATGTTAGAATAAATTATTAATGCATGCAGGAAGTTTGAAGTCGACTCAGTCGTGAAAATACACAGAAATAATAAAATATATTTATAATATTAATATTTATTTGGCCAAACTGAATTTATAAATTATTTTTTAATGTTTAACTCGTTCATTTTTGTTCATAAAGATTTATTTAATTGTGGAGTGAGAGTTATAAAACATGAATCAGCAGATGATGCAGAAAAAATGAAAATACTGTGTGTAGTGACCGAGTTTGTCCTTCGGGGGCGCTGCAGCTCAACAACACAGCAGCTGGAAATAATAAATATTAATAATCTTAATGATCTGACAGCTTTTTATTTATTCCTGTTATTATCTTGTGTGTTTCAGAGTAAAACTATACAACTTTTGTTTGTTTGTTTTGTTGCTGTGAAGCAGTTTAGACTTTTATTTTTGAAAAGATCTGTCAAATGACTAAATGATGAGACTAAAAAGTCTTTATGTTTGCACTAGTTTGTAATTTATGCCACAAAAAGTAATAAAAACCAGAATATACTGTCATATTTCTTTAATTATTATTATTATTATTATTATTGTTAATTTGTAGAAAAAACAGAATTTAGTTTGTTATGAAAATGTAAAAAAGAAAAATTTAATCTCACCAAAAAGTTACAGTTTGTCATAATTTTTTTAAATTCTTTAAAAGAAAAAAAGGAAATTATGAATAATTAAATAAAATCATGACAGAGAAATTTTAATTATTTTCACTAAAAGGTCATATTGTAGTATGTCATATAAAAAAAAAAAGTTTTTCTGCAAAAATAATAATCATTTTAAAAAGAAAAAACTGCTTTATATTTATCCTGTTTTCATCTCATGTTGTTTCAGAGTAAAAGCATAAAATTGTTATTTAAAAATAATATGTTTTTTGGTTGTTTTGTTGCTGTGAAGCAGTTTGTGACTTTTATTCTGAAAAGATCTGTAAAATTAAATATCCTATCATATGAGAAGAGTTTATTATTAAAAACTTAAATTTGTTAATTTTTGTTGTTGTGAAACAATTTTTGACTTTTACTTTGAAAATATCTATAAAATTAAATATATTTTTGTTGAATGGAATTAGTTTTATTGTCCTGCACCTCTGAAGAGAATAAATCAGACGTCGTCGTTTATTTTGATAAAAACAGTAAAAGTCTCTCCTTTGAGTTCACAGCTGGAGTCGACAAAATAAAAGCCTAATGAGACTCACCGTCAGTCAGCTGTTAGAGCAGCAGCAACATGCAGTTAGACAGGAAGCAGAACCAGAACCAGAACCAGAACCAGAACCAGCACCAGCACCAGAGTCAGACAGGCAGAGGCTCACACTGAACACACAGCTGACGGTGTGTGTGTGTGTGTGTGTGTGTGTGTGTGTGTGTGTGTGTGTGTGTGTGTATCTTTTAATGGCTCACATGTTGTTTAAAAGACATTTAGAGAAAAAAGCATAATAATAATGATAAGTGAATATTAACTTCATTAATTTCTTCAAATTAATAAACTCATGAAGAACTGAGGGAGCTTTAATATTAATAATTTTTTGGATGAGGAGGAGGAGGAAGAGGAGGAGAGCGAGAGGAGGAGCAGGAGGAGAGAGGAGGAGGAGGAGGAGGAGAGAGAGAGGAGGAGCAGGAGGAGAGAGGAGGAGGAAGAGAGAGAAGAGGAGGAGGAGGAGAAGGAGGAGAAGAGAGACAAGGAGGAAGAGGAGGAGAGAGAGAGAGAGAGAGAGAGAGAGAGAGAGAGAGAGAGGAGGAGAGAGAGAGGATTTACCATCTTACCTCCTGTTCCTCACACTCTGAGTGTCTGAGGTTCATTATAAAGACGTAAAGTCAGAGGTAAACTCTATCCTGAAACACACACACACACACACACACACACACACACAAACTTGTTATCTGGTAAAAGCAAATTTTAAAAATGTAAAGTTCATTTTGTGTAAAAAGTTATTATTTTCCACAAAAAGCTTCAGTTCCTGGAGTTCAGCTGTGACGCCAGAACGTCTCAGCGTCTCCTCAGAAACAGAGTTCAGCTCAGAGAACCTCTGAGAGGAGACCTGACCCCGAGACACGGAGACACAGAGACTCAACAAAGAGACAGAGGTTAAAATGAGATGAACGTAGCCAATCAGACGAGCTGCAGACGTTCAGAGTGACAGGATGACATCACAGCAGAGAGTCGGCTCTCTGAGCTCCTGATGGGTGTTTGGTCTCTATTCAGTGATCCGGATCATTTGGCTCAGATCACCAAGAAGAGCCGGCTCTTTCGGCTCCCAAATGGCTCTTCATTTTACCACTTATACCTTTTATAATTCAGCCAAATTTATCGCTGCTTTGACTTGTGATTTGTATTTGAACACATATATCACTTAAATTTACATACATTGCTGTAGCCAATTGCATTTCACAGTTTTAAAATCCCTTGTTAACTCTCTAACTTGCTTGAAGAACCATTCTGGTACACAAACAAAAATGCCTATAAAGCTATTGACATTTTAATTTGTGTTATTTAAACACACACACACCTAAAAAAAACAAGTAAAGAACTGACAAAATAGAAATTAAATACAGCAATCAAGTAAATGTGCTTTGTTAATGCCAACTACTGATATCTGGACAAAAAAAACTAAATATTTTTGGTATAGAGTAAAAATAATAGTAAATAAACAACATAATAAAGATGAATATATAAATATAATACATTAATACAGAAAAGTAAAAAAAAAAAAGAGCTCTTTGAACCGGTTCGTTCATGACCGACACATCACGACTCTGAGCAAAGACACAAACTCTTCAGCTTCCAGACAAAGTATTTATTTATTACATTTTGTATTTATTTATTATATTTTGTATTTATTTATTATACTTTGTTTTTGTTTATTTATTTATTATATTTTGTATTTATTTATGTATTTATTATATTTTTATTAATTAATTATATTTTGTATTTATTTATTTATTCAGTATTAATAATGTTTTTCTGTGTGTGTCATTTTATTTGGGTTTGGCCCGCTGCGAACCAACGTCCACACCGACCTGCTACAGGCCGACACGGGAGAACCAGAACCAGGACTAAGCAGGACGGACTGCCAGACCCTGATGCAGTAAAATTAGACGTTTTCTAAAAGGAATCCTGTGCGCCAGACTCAACACAGGTGAAAGTTGCTTTTAGCTGCTTTAAATCCTGAAGGGGGCGCTAAAGGAACAGGGCATGTTTCTAACCGAACCATTTTAGTTCTCATTTGGCTCCACTCGCTCAGTTCTTTCACACCGCTAGTTCGATTATTTGGTCCGCACCAGGCAGTAAAATTGTTACATTGTAGCATACAGACTACGTGTGGTCCGCGTTCACACATGCAAACGAACCACATTGGTCTGAATGATGTTTCGTCATCTTCCGGTGGAAATAAGCGCCAATTTCAACTTTCACAATGGAGCGACACGTTCGCACACTGTTTCTTGCGCTGGTCCTTGCTTTTTATATCATCAACATTTCCCATTTCTGGCAAAATATCCAGTTCTGGAATGAATCGCGGCTGCAGCTGGAGAACAATCATCGGAAATAATGGATCCGGCGAAGGCACATATCGCGTCATTTCAGGCAGAGGAGACGCGCTATTTTCACCAATGCTGTCCTGCTGATGTGGATGATATTGTTATTAGTATGCGTACTCTGAGAAGTATTTTGAAATGTATGGGGTTGGACCGAATGAAACATGTATATTACAGATTAAATTAATTTCATACCAGTGTTTCCCCAACATTCTTTCAGCAGCGGCGCAACACATGGCTAATTTGAATTGACTTGCATTTCGAATAGTTCGTCTAGACCTGAGTTGGTCCAGGTTTGCGTTCTCACCAGAGGGACCGCACCAGAGGTTGGCATTTGGTGCGGAATCAAGCGGACCGAGACCACCTCTTTTTGGAGGTCTCGGTCCACTTGATTTAGTGCGCACCCGAGTGCGATTGATGCTTTCACACCGACGAAAACGAACCGAACTAAGGGCTTTTGGTTCGAATGGACTGTTTAGTGCGCACCAACTGCTGTTGGTGTGAAAGCACCCTTAAGAGGTCCAAAAGTTTGGAGACCTATCAGTTCTCTGTGGACCTGATTATTCTGAATATAATCTGGTTTACAAAAAACTGAAGTTCTTAAAGAGTCTGCAGGACTTTCTGAATAAAGTTTGAACTCGGAGCAGGACAGACTGTCAGACCTGCTGTAGTAAAATCAGTCGTTTTCTAAAGAGAGTCTGGTGCTCGTTAAAACACTGTTTTGTCCATGGGGGGCCAAACTCAACTTAAAATCGAAGTTCTATGTAGCAGCTTTACATCTTCACCTTTTAATCCTGAAGGGGGCGCTAGAGGATCAGGTCATGTTGTTATTTGGCTACATCAACTCCCTCAGCTTAGACTCTTACAGGTCCAATAGTCTGGACTTACAAAGACCTACAAGTATTTTTGGACCTGATTACTCTGAATATCATTTGGTTTATTAACAGAACATTTGATAACAATAAGTTCTTGGAGAGTTTTCATCACTTTCTTGATAGAGCAGTTAAGCAGACTGTCAGACCTGCTGCAGTAAAATCAGTCGTTTTCTAAAGGGAGTCTGGTGGAAACACTCTGTTTGTCCACAGGGGGCGCCAGACTCAACTTAAAATGAACCTTAATTTATCTTCATCTGGTGACAAGATACACTGAGCTAATGTCCTGCTAAATAAATGTGGCTACACACACACACACAGAGATACTGACACAAACACACACACACACTCAACACACAGACATACGCACACACAGTTGTTCATGTCAGTTGAGAAAAGTTTCCTTTGCTGCATATGAAAGTTAAAGTGCAGAAGCTCCTCCACCGAGCAGCAGGAGTCATGCAGCGCGCGCACACACACACACACACACACACACACACACACACACACACACACACTGACCTCTGCTCCTCCTCGATCTCCTCCTTCGTCATCATCGTCTCAAACTTGCTCTGTTTCTTCCCAGGAGTGAACTTCACCTTCTCCTCAGCCTCGGCCACATCTGACACACACAGGAAAACTTAATTAATAAATTAATACAAAATACAACAATAAATGCAAAAAATACACACTACGCTCATTCACACACACATTCATACTGGTGGCCAAGGCTACTAGGGCACACTGGTGCCACCTGCCACCATTGAGAATTCATTCACACACCGATGAACGCAGCTTCAGGAGCAATTTGGGGTTCAGTATCTTGCTCAAGGATACTTCGACATGTAGGCTGCCATGGTCGGGGATCAAACCACCAACCTTCTGATCAGAAGACGACCACTCTACCAACTGATTATTTCAGTTTTAGTTGAATTTTAGTAAAAACAAGATGCATGACTGTAGATTAAACAAACACGCACGCACGCACGCACGCACGCACGCACGCACGCGCGCGCGCGCGCGCGCGCGCACGCACACACACACACACACACACACACACACACACACACACACACACACACACACACACACACACACACACACACACACACACACACACACACACACACACACACCTGTTGCTCCACCTGCTGAGTGGCAGGTTGGAGCGACAGGAAGCAGATTGTTCTCTCACACACTCTCAAAGATTAAGTATCATCCTTCTGTAGCAGATGGCTGCTGCATGCGCACACACACACACACACACACACACACACACACACACACACACACACACACACACACACACACACACACACACACACACACACACACACACACACACACACAGGAAGTAAACAGCTGTCTGTGATGAGCTTCCTGTTTAATAACAGGTGGTTGAGATGCACAACACGACATATTGTTTCTGTCGCAGCCATAAAATCTTCTGTGCATAGTGTGTGTGTGTGTGTGTGTGTGTGAGATAGGTTATCAGCAGGGCTGCAGATATCGGCTGTTAAAAACTGTTTCAGCTCTTTATTTGTCAACAATCACCCTGATGCCTCCAACAAAACATTAAATATAGATATTTATATTATATTTTATATTTTTTGAAGTCATGCAGGTGAAAAAGAGAATCCAAGACATCCAAAATATAATTCATGTATAATGGAATAAAATAAGATAATTATAAAATATTCAATTTAATTTTAAATTTACAAGAAGAATGTATAAAAAATATAATTTTATAAAACATAAAATGTTATATATATATATATATATATATATATATATATAATTAAATATAGTAAATATTATATACATATTATGTGAAATTAAACTGAATAAAAAATGCATTTTATTAGCATATTGAATAAAATATAAACAAAAATAATTCAGTTTGTTCTTTTAATTATTATATGTTTTTATAAACAGTTTTTCTGTCTTGTTAATATTTTGATTGATTATTTTTAATATCAGATGTTTGAATGAGTCTCACCGTTGCTCAGGACGGTCTCTGGTTCTGGTTCTGGTTCTGGTGACTCCTCTACAGCAGGTTCTGTGGGACTTAGGAGCAGCTCGGGTAAGGGTTCAGGTTCAGGCTCCGGGACCGGTTCAGAGACCGGTTCAGACTCGACCACGGGCTCTGGCTCTGGCACCGCCGCTGGTTCTGGGACAGCTTCGGGCTCCGGTACTGGTTCTGGGACCACAGCTGGCTCTGGGACAGGTTCAGGTACTAATACGGGTTCTGGCTCTGGGACCGGCTCTGGTACTGATACGGGTTCTGGCTCTGGGACGGGTTCGGGTACTGATACAGGTTCTGGCTCTGGGACAGGTTCTGGAACAGCAGAAACTTCCTGAGCTGCGACTGGTTCTGGGACAAGTTCTGGTTCTGGCACATGCTCTAGTACCTCGACTGGTTCTGGGGCTGATACTGGCTCTGGTTCTCTAACTGGTTCTGGGGCTGATACTGGTTCTGGTTCTGTAACTGGTTCTGGTTCTTTGACTGGTTCTGGGGCGGGCTCTGGAGCTCTGACGGGTTCTGGAACTGGTTCTGGTGCTGGTACTCGTTCTGGTTCAGGCTGGAAGACAAAAAGGTTTAAAACAGTTACAAGTTTTTACTTTTTAATCAAAGAAGAAAAAGTACACTTTTTTTGCAAATGCAGATTAATTTTCATATTTTTTAAACAAGAAAACAATTTGAGTTTATGATTAATATTATCTCACTGTTAAAATATATATTTTTAGGACTTAATATCATGAATAATGAACTCTGTCATTTATCTGCTGGTTCACTAAATGGAATGGAGCCGAAATGTGAATTAATGTGAATTTATATTTTATTCATCATTTTTGTTTGTTTATTTTAAATTATTTTAATCTGCTGGTTCTCACAATATTTATTGGTGTTTTTATTAATCTTATTTCTTTATTTCATATTTTATTTTATTGGATATGATAATATGTTATTCAATTTTGAACATATTATATTTTAGACAATATTATATGGTGTTTTATCAGTCTGGTGGTAGTGTGTTGTTTTATGCTGCAGTCAAAGCTAACTGAATTAATAAATAAAGTAATTTTGATTGATTTGTTAGATTGTATTGTATTCTTCTATAAGTAAGATCAAATAAAGGATATATTACCATGATGAAAATATCAGTTAATCAAGGAGCCTTCATAATGATTCGATTTCAGGTCAGTAATGTGTAATAAAGCTGCTGTGTGTGTGTGTGTGTTTTGACCTCTGACCTCTGACAGAGTCCTGCTGTCAGCTGCAGCTTCGTGCTGAGGATCAGCCGCCTGCAGCTGACAGCAGGACAAATAAAACCTCCTCAGAGTCCAGAGACCTGCCACACACACACACACACACACACACACACACACACACACACACACACACACACACACACACACACACACACACCCTGCTCCTCTGTCAGCTCTCTGGTGTCTCAGCAGGTTCAGAAATAACTTGAGGATTTTCTTTAAAGAGACGTCCAACAGAAAACTTGTAAAATAAACCTTCCACCTTCAGGCCACAGACGGCCTGTTTTTTTTTACTGATGATGTTTATAACATTTATTATTTTGCTTCTGTGGAAATAATAAACACCAAATGCAATATCTTCCATGTTTAACTCCACATTTTACAATTACGAAAACTTGATTTTCCACTGAGTGGAAATTCCTCTTTGGTTTCACCATAGACATTGTCTCAAAACAACAGAACCCATTAAAGAAAACATTTCAAGGCAAAAAAAATATAAAATAGCCTACAGCAATAACTGTACTTCACACATCATCCATTCAAGTACATAATTCCATAAAAACACACCACAGTACAAATCAAGTTTACAATTGTAGGTCTAAGACCTGCCTTATTCAGAGAAGCTGCTGTACAGGGAAGCCCTCAGCAAAGGAAACAACCGGAGTAAACAGGGTAAATAGCTACCGCATTCTGCTCTTATTTATTGTGTTGACAGCTTCTGGGACAAAGGACTTTTTGTAGAGGTTCTTCCTTGCCATCGATAGCATATACCACTTTCCCAAAGGCAAAAGCTCAAATTCACTGTACATGGAATGAGAAGAGTCATTAATTATCTTCTCTGCTTTACTTCTAATTAATTCATCATAAAGACAGCTCAAATGTGTCTGTGGCTTCCCTAAAATCTTAGAGGCCATGTTCACTATTTTCCTGCAGTTTGTTTCTCTCTTTAATATTCAGGTTTCCGTACCACATGATCATATTCAATGATAAAATACTTTCCACCAGGCTCTTATACACTGTTTCTAAAATACTTTGACTCACTCCAAAACGCCTGCACTTGCTACGCATCTATCTATAAAAGCTAAGAAAAAATCTGTGTGTGTGTGTGTGTATGTGTGTGTGTGTCTAGGGCATATCTCGCTGACCGTTAGTCAGACTGACCTAAGACTTAGTATGTGGCTTGCGCATGGCACGAAGGTGTGCATCCTCGATTTTGAAGATTTATGAATACATTTTTCAAAATATCATTATGTACGTAGGACGTGTTGCGGCATTGCACTGTTTCCGATCGGACGCCTTTTAGGGGAGCTCCGCCCCAATGTGTGATAGGCCTACACCTGGTCAGTAACACAATTCACTCTGGATTTCCACCCTGACTCATCTCATCTGTAAGTCTATTAAGCCTACCTATCTTTCAGAGTTTTTAAGTGCGCTACAAGGTTCGATTTTCTAATAATATTAAAATAGTTTCCAATGAATATCAATGTTCAATGTGTATGTGCTGGATGGTGTGCGTACCTTATGAAAAGTAAGTGTTTTATGGAGTTGCAGACGTTGTAGTGTGGCATGTACTGTACGAATACATACTTCCTATGGGCATTGCACTAGTTTTTTAAAAACATGATCCGTATTGATTAGAAAGGTAAGACGACTGTCGATGTATGTGGCCAAATATTTTAAATCATTGACCATTTCAACCATTTGTCCATCTATATTTACTGGCCTCATAATATTTTTGTTATTCTGTAGGACAATCTACATGCTGTTGTAGTGTGGGCAGATGATTTGACAAGTCACAGGTATTAAAGTCCCCCAGAACAAAGACGGGTTGATCAGCTGATCTGGATAGTGCGTAGTTGTAAACCTCCGCAATCTTAGTTGCCGCCCCTTCAAAGTCTGGTCCAGGTATATAGGTTAATATGATGGTGATCTGGCCGAATTCTCTGGGCAAATAGAAGGATCGGAAGGATACCAACAGAATTTCCTAATCACGGGTGCAGACTTTCTCCCGAACAGTGTACTGTGTGGCCCATCGGTTGTCCACAAAAAGACACATGCCACCACCAATTGATTTCCAGCAAATTTGGGTTCATCATCCCCTCTTTTAGCCAGCTTTCTGTGAGGCAGTTGAGGTTGCTTTGTCTAAAATCACTGTCATACTGGACTTTCGCCATCAGTTTGTTTATTTTGTTACTCAAAGAGCGGACATTAGAAACAGTTATTACCGGCAGGATGTGTTTGCAGCCGCGTCCCCTACTCTTTGTTTAATTCCTCCTCTCAAACCTCTTTTCTTTGCTTTAGACCTTCCATGTGTCCGGATCATTTTTAATTCAGGATATCTATCCAGTACGTCCGAGTTAAAAGTTCCTCCTGAGTCTGCTGGAGGTTTGAGCGACAGCAGGCCGTGATTTCCACTGGAGAAATCTCGTCCTCCAACAACCAGCCATCCAACAAGGCACACAGCCGGCCACAAAATCATTCCAAGCACTTCATTTTCCCACTCAAATATCCACATCCGCTCATTAAAAAACAAACGAAAACACAAATAAAATAGACAGGCCAGAACAGGTGAAACACAGGGTCATGTATGCATGTATTTCCGTGTCTGTATATAAAAAAGAAGACCTTTCATGTTTGTGCATTAGAGAAACTGAACTGGGTCCCTGTGTGTCCCTTCAGTGACTCCAGCCGGTCGGACCCAGAGCTGCTGACTCACCACGGGGACGCCTGGAGCAGCAGGAGGTCACACAGCTTCAGTCTGTAATCCCAAACATCCCTCCCTCACGCCCTCTAACTGGATTGGCATCCATTAGCTCCAAACACTTCCTCTGCCTCTGAGTTCCTGAGCCATGAAACACCAAAATAATCTCAGAGAGCCGCTTGGCTGAGATGAAGCGCTGCAGGCGACCAGGCTAAATGTTTCATGAGTCAGCAGGATGATAAACTGTATTTTAGGCCTGGCTTGTTCTGCCGGCCTAAATTGGTCAAATATGTGAGTTGGGTGAGTCAGTGCTTCATGAGATCATCAGGAACAATGACGCTCTGTCAGCCAGTGACCTCTGGATAGCAGATCAAACAGGCTGGAGAAGCTCATTATGTCAGAAAAGAACTAACTGAAGAAATGTTAGGAATACTCATATATTTCATCCATCATGATATATATATATATATATATATATATATATATACACATATTATAAAATACTAAATTTAGATTATGATACAATTACTCATGATTATATAAAGCAAGATGTTAAATGCTAGATTAAGAATTGTGAGATATACAAAATCAAGATTCAGATATACCAAACTAAAAAACACAATAAATCAAGATTATAAAACTGTAAAAAAAAAAAAAAGATTACGAAACTCTTAATCATATTATAAAACTCTAAAAATCATGATTAAGAAACTCTAAATCAACAATAAGAAACTCTAAATCAAGATTAAGAAACTCTAAATGAAGATTATAAACTCTTAATCAAGACTATGAAATTCTAAATCAAGATTTGAGACTAAACAAGAATATGAAACTCCAAATGAAGATTATGAGAATATACATTAAGATTACGAGTTGCTACAATAAAATGACAAACCCTGAATGAAAATGCTAAATGAGTGAATCAGAAGCAAAAGGTTCGGAGGTGATCTGGCTCTGATGAGTCCAGCCTTTCAGACCTTGCAGCATTTCCTGGTAAATATATCTGTAACGGTACACTGAGTGCTTCTCTGTTAGAAGCCATTTCAGTTGTGAGGATGGGCTGATAAAAAGAGAAGCACGCCATGAAGAACCCGACCAAGCAAGCTGCTCGTCCAGAGCCGACACAGCATTTCTACTTTATTATTATTTTATTTATTATCACAGAGAGCAGAGCTGCTATATTCCTGTCTTGGCATACGTCTCTTATTCACATCATTCTAGTCGCTTCCTATCATAATATGATGATCTTGAGATAATAAAGGCCACATTCTAAATGTGTTTGAACAGAAATATGGATTAAACAGACAGAGGTGTTTTGCTGTTGCGGTGCAGAGGCTGATGTGATGTTGGGCAAAGATTGTGTTTGTGTCAGAGAGCTTCCTCTCTGACTAAACACAGACTCATTGTTCCCTCAGCTCTCCGCTTTATCGCCACTTCAGCTCTCTGACACCGCCTCCATTAACAACCAGATATTTACACTGTTTGCTCAAATGTTTGCAGGGAAAGGCGGGGGAGAAAAGCCTGCAGGGAAAAGTCTGTAGAGAAAAGTCTGCAGGGAAAAGTCTGGAGAGAAAAGTCTAGAGAGAAAAATCTGTAGATAAAAGTCTGCAGAAAAAATAAGCAGGGAAAAGTCTGAGGAAAAGTCTGCAGGGAAAACTCTGCAAGTAAAAGTCTTTAAAGAAAAATCTATAGGGAAAAGTCTGCAGGGAAAAGTCTGCAAGGAAAAGTCTACATTGAAAAGTCTGGAGAAAAAAGTCTGCAGAGAAATGTCTGCAGGGAAAAGTCAGCAGGGAAATGTCTGCAAGGAAAAGTCTGTAAAGAAATGTCTGAAGGGAAAAGTCTGCAGAGAAAAGTGCATAGAAAAGTCTGCATGGAACAGACTGCAGGAAAAGACAAACGTTGTGTTTCTTTCCAGGACAAAATGACTGAAATGAGGTGGTTTTCCCATATAGTCTTGTGTTGTTTCATCTTCACCAGTCTGGTCCTTTAAACTGCTGACACAGGTGGAGGAGACGGAGGGTTTCCAGTCTTCAGATCTGGACTAATATCAAGAAAGTTATTATAAACTCATATAGAGCTGCTGTGGGAACCGTGTGCTCCGGCTCAGTGTGGAGAAGAGAAGGGGGCAGAGGTGCCAGGTTGCTCTGACCGGAGGGCCGGACGGGTGTGGTGCTGCAGGAGGAATCAGCTGGGATGTTGTGATATGAAGCCATTGTTTGCTCCTGGATTTGATGGCGAGCCAGCAGCTGAGGAGCAGAGGAGTCGCTGGGCAGCAGGAAATACCAGCAGAGCTCCGTCAGAGCTGCAGAACAGCTGAATCATGGGAGTTTCATCTGCAGGGTTATGCAGGTTAATAAACCTTAATATTGATTATTTCTCTCTCTGACATGCCATCAACCTGATTCTCTGTTCCTCCGTCTGGAGCCAAATCGGTTCAGAACGCAGTTTAACACGCCACAAAGCGTGACACGGTGATGTCATCAGGGCCGTAAAGACAGAAGCCTCAGGAACGCTCTCACCGCTACGGGTTTGGATCTACAGCCGATTTAAACAGGCATGCGGAAAATGACGTCTCGCTGCTACTTTTGAACGCTCTTAACATGTTTTGGACACAACGTGTTTATGCTCACAGCATAATGTAAATAATATCATCACGAGTCGACGACATGATGGTGTGAAGGCTATAGTTGTTACCTTTCTGATGCACAAAGAATAAACGTTGCAGCTGTTATGGTTTTTTATGTTAGACGGATTTGAAAAGGAACATGCAACTCTTAAAAAACGACCACCTGCGGCTATCTTTGCACGCTATTGGCATGTTTTTTGGCGTCCCAATGCGTAACGTAATGATGTCATCACTTGTGTAAAACATTTTGACGTTAGAGGCAGTTTTAAGGAACATGCAAAACAAAACAACACGGCCAGCTGGGGCTTTTTCTGCGTGTTAACATCAGGTTTTGGACCACTCGTATCATAACGGCATGATGTCATCAAGAGGTGACAACATGACGACAGTAAAGACAGAAGTGTTAACTTTCTGCTGCACAAAAACTGAACTCTCTCTCTGTTACAGAGCAGTGAGAGAAGTTTTTGCTGCTGTGTTCACTCACATCCCCTTATATGGAGCGCTGCGTCGCTGCGACTCATTTACAAAGAATGAGGAGGAGAGGAGACGTTTCACCTCCTCGTCCCTGTGAGTCCTACAGTAACATGGCTCCGCAGGCTGCAGGGTGGGGGAGGGGGGAGCAGGAGCAGCTGTAACTTTATCGGGATGAACAGAACAACATGCAAAGCACATAAATGTCAGGGAGCCAGATCGGGCTGAGGCATGCAGAGCTGTAAATCTGTAAACAGGACCGACATGTTACAGATCCTGCTTCTATACACATGACCAGATCAGCTGAGCACAACCCTGTTGCCGAAGAGATCACTTAAAGTTAAAGAGAGAGTTATAAAAAGTGACCAAACTTGTGTAAAACAGAGCAGAGAGGACAGGAGAGGTAAAATATGTGGAGTAAACGGCATCTTTTTTGGTCATTTTGTGTCTTTTTGGTATTTTTTACCTTTCTTTTGGTAAATTTTGTAATTTTATATCTGTTGTGTCTTTTTTGTCATTTAATGTATTTTTGGGTAATTTGGGATATTTTTTTGTAACTATGGGCTATATCTTTTTGTGTCTTTTTTGGTAATTTTGTGTTTTCTTATGTCCTTTAATGTATTTCTTGGGCATTGCGTGTCACTTTTGGTAATTTTAAGTCATTTTGTGGTCATTTTGTGACACTTGTGGGCATTTGGGAAAATGATTCAACTTATGATTTTTTTTTTTTTTCTGGTTTCTGTTATTCTAACTGTTTTGTTCGAGTTGTTCTGATAGTGCTGAATTCATAGAGCTGCAGGACTTATTGATTTATATAGATTTTATAGGTTGCAGTAAAACATGAGGACACAGAGAGGAGAATGTAAACAGCTCGTTGGGGCTCAGAGGGTTAACTCTCTGTGATTTTAATAAATTAAATAATAGTAATAATGAAGCTCCAGCTGTTCAGACTCCCACAGCTTCAGTCACAGTGAGTCTTTGTGTGTCAAACACACAGACGTCCTTTATGTGGACACACAGAGAAATAAACGGTGCTGCTGCTGGTATCAGAGAGAAGCTCCGCCTCCATGGAACCAACACACATCCACAAAAATCTGTTTTACAGGCTTTTTCTTGTTTTCTCTACATTAAATGCAAATGCCATAAAGAGTTAATTATTTTTATTACCATAATTAACCATAAAACAAAAGTTGAATCTGTAAATTAACGTAATGGGACATTAAGTATTACTAACTAAAATTTTCAGCTCTGAGATTCTCTGATGCACCAGACTTCATTCAGAAAAGAAGCGTTTTTAATGTTGTTATCTTGTCATCCTGCAGACAGACCTGACAAAGCACGAGGTCAGACTTTTTACTCACCAGCATCATGTTGGAGTTATTTCTGCATCATTTTGCTCCTTTTATTGGCATTAAATCACAGATAAATTACTTTATTTTGGCTTCAGACTGATGTTTTAGTGCCGTACCAGCAGTCAGATCAGATTATTAATCCAGACATGGAGATGTATCTGGGACTTCCAGAAAGCAGCAGGAGGGATTAATTTACACGCAAGTAGAAGAAAACTGCTAAAAAACAAACAGGGTTTGTTGTGAACACAGCATCACACTAACCCCGGCAACATTTACTAACTAAAGAGCAACTGTTGGACAAAACAAGAGAAAAAATCTTAGAATGGAGCCACAAATTTACTATGAAGATGAAACAGTCTTAATTGAGGTCTAAATTGGCCACCAACATCACTAATAGGTCACAATGAGAAGTTATTATTATGGTTTTGTCAGAATGTAGAGAGGACCCAAGTGTAAATAAGTGATTCCTGAGAAATATCTCAGGAGTCTAAAATGTAGATAATTTAAGGTATACATTTAGGGATGTCTTGGCCATTTTTATGGGTTTTAATGCCATTAACCAGTCTGAAGTCAAAATAAAGTGATTTATCTGTGATTTAATGCCAATAAAAGGAGCAAAATGATGCAGAAATAACTCATGAATGCTGATGAGTAAAAAGTCTGACCTCATGCTTTGTCAGGTCTGTCTGCAGGATGATAAGATAATAACATTAAAAACACTTCTTTTCTGAATGAAGTCTGGTGCATCAGAGAATCTCAGAGCTGAAAGATTTCATCATGACGGAGCCTCAAATGAACTTTTTTACTCTCTTCAAAAAATAGTGCAAATATTTAGCTCAGCAAAATTGAGGTAAGGTGTGTTTCAGTTTAGCAACAACTTGAATAACTTATAATGGTGAGGGAAACTCAAACTAGACTTGGCAAAATTGACTAAAATTTAAAATAAAAAGTTTTTCCACTGTTTTTAAAACAGTTCAGAGTGTGTAGAAGTTGTGTAAGCAGCTCTGTGTGTGTGTGTGTGTGTGTGTGTGCGTTCGTTCGTACTGAATCAGCACACTGAAATGACACAGTTCAAACATCACATGGAGCCATGTGAAGGCCACGCCCCGGCGAGTCCGTCAGACATGTGACACCAACATACAGGTGTAAATATAGGATCCATGTCGGCTCCAAATATAGTCACATGTCACAGCAGCACATTCTCCAGACTGGTAAAGGTCACAGAGACCAGGGTCAGCCCCCCTCTATACACTAACTACTGCTGCTGCTGATGATGATGATGATGATGATGATGATGGTAATTTGCATTATAGAGTTTTAACCACAGAAACATCAGCAGAGAGACAGTGAGCTCTATCAGCTCTGTGTGCTCAACCAAATTCACTGAGCTGCTGCAGGAAGAGGAAACACCACTAAACATCACGTCTGCCTCGTTCTGTCGTACATTAACATAATTTCTCCCTGTTTTCATTTACAAACTTTAAATTCCTTATTTAATTCTATTTTTTTCCAATTTATTTTGTATATACAAATATATAATTTTGCTGTTTGATTTAATAGTAATTTAAATTACTTATTTTATTATTTAAAATAAGGTTTTATCTTGTATATTTACATTTATAAATGTCCTGTTTGATTTTATTTCACATTCTTTTAATTCCGTAATTTATTCTATTTTTTCCAATTTATTTTGTACATTTAAACATTATTTCCTTGTTTAACTTTATTGTACAAACTCCTTATTTTATTTTTTTCAAATTTATTTTGTACATTATTTTAAAAAATCATGTTTGATTTTACTTTAAATTACTTATTTCAATTATTATTTCTTTTTTTTTTAAATATTGTACATGCAAATATATAATTCTCCCTGCTTCATTTTTATTTTACTTACTTTAAATTCCTTATTTTATCCTAAACATTTTTTTTATTTTGAACATACAAACTATTTATTTAACTATAATTATTTTCCTGTTTAATTTTAGTTTTTTATTTTTAAAAATATTTTGTGTAGTTAAATGTATAATTTTCCTGTACAATTTAATTTTACACAATTTTAATTCCTTATTTTGTTCTATTTTTTATCTACAAAGTAATGATTTTTTCCCAATCTATTTTCTACATGTAAAAATATAATTATCCTTTTATTTAATTTTCGGTAGTTTAAATTCCTTTTTTTGGACGGAATGGACGTCAGGCAGCAAAATATCAACCATAAAATTAAAAGCCAAAATGTGTTTTGATGGAAGATAAAAACTTCAAACTGATTCTGACGAATCGACAATCAGCTGATCGTTAAAAATGACACAACACTAAGTTTTCACATAAGAGTTTGGTTTTTTTTTAGCCCAAATTCACTAAATAATCAGCCAATTAATCCACAAAAACAATCAGCATTTTTCAGACAAACAAAAATAATTCTCTTTGATTTGGACTTTTGTTTTTTTAAGATTAGCTCCGTTAGCTTCTAAATTCATTGACTGTTTTGTAGCTGTTAGCTGCGATGACTTCTGGTTTTCAAGTTAGCTCTGTTAGCCTTAGCCGTATTAGCTTCAAAACTACATGACTGTTGGTCTTAATGTTAGCTTTGTTAGCTTCTAAATCCATGACTTTATATTTAATGTTAACTGTTAGCTTTGAAAGTTAAGGACTTTTGGTTTTAGCATTAGCCATGCTAGCATTAAAAGTCAATAGCTGTTGTCTTTTTTTTTTTTTTTTTGGCCCACCACCACCCCCCTACTTTTGGAGGACAACTTTATTTTTATTTACAGAATAAGAAAAGGTCAACAACTTAAACAGAAAATAAGGTAAATAATAAAAAAATAAAGAGTAGATATTTACAACACCAGTTGTTGTTGACGTTGATTTCTGATAGTTAATAGGTAGGAGAAGGGTTATTGTGTGGCCATACATATATGCTGATAAGCAAATCAGCAGACAGACAGGAACATGTAAACCTGTGTTCTCAAGAGAGGGTTTGTGACAAAAAGTAAGAGGGATGAGTTTCTTTTTTTTGTACATTATGTCGAAGCGATGTAGATGTGAGCAGCAAAGGCAAAGCAGCTATCGAGAGACATGCTAGCACTGACGAGCATCGAGCTAACCGGAGTACAACTCTGCTTAAAACCGGATCATACCAAACAAATATCTGCTTGTGTTCCCGTGTCTGCAAAGTGTCCTCCTTTTTGATGTGAAGGAAATGGCCATTATATGCCGTTCGTTAGCCACGAGCCAACATTAGCTAACAATTAAAGTTGTTTTAATCACACTAAACTGTGACTTACTGTTTTGAATAACTTCCTGTCACTAAACGCATGCCACTTTCAAAATAAGAGCGCAGTGTGTTAACAGAATTCACCACATAATTTACAAGAAGACTCAAAATAAGATGCCTTAAACAAAATATACAAGAACCCTTATTTTCTTTTAAAATAATTCTTAAAATATGCAATGATTAAGATCAGTGTATATGATGGAATAGTGGGACTAGAATCTTTGAGACGCACCAAATTTGGGCTTTTGTGGAAAAAAAAATTCTCCAGGGGCGGATGCCCCCAGACCACCCTAGCCAGCTATTTTTCCACACTGGCTGTCTACTCCATGTCCTAGTGGACAGCATGTTGACAGCAACTAAAAATGATACAGTAGCAGAGGGAAACCTTCAGGGCCTTCTATGCCTTCAGAGAAGGCCTTAAAAATTCTAAACCAAAAAATATGAGTATTAAATAATATATTTATATTTTAAAAAGCAAAACTATCTCATTTAATTTCATACAATACATTTAATACATTTTCTCTCATCTATGTTCTAAAGTTAAGTTTACTGTCAAGTTCACATCAGCAATGAATGGGTTACTGTCCTGAAACATGTTATCCAATCAGAATCGTCCATCTCTATGAAGCCCGGTTAGCTAGCTCATTAATTGGTTAGGACTTCACGAATCTCGGGGAAGGCCAAGCTATGTGTTTTGGTTTGGAGAGTGATGGGAAAATTGACCAATCACGGTTTGATTTTAAGTGGGCGGGACAAAAACAAAAGATCGTAGGCCTTCATGAAGTCCGAACAGCGGGCAGAGTGGTGAGAGCGGTGAGACACAGTTAAATGGCGGAAGACGAGAGTGACGTTGTGGCTAGCTTGATAGCATCGCCTTTTACAAGGCGGCCTTTCACAGAAAAACTTCAAATAATAAAAAACGGAAGACCAACTCCAGAACTGGAAATAAAAGAAAAAGTTAAGAAAGTGGAAAGGCATTTCAAGACCGAAAATTATCAGCGATATTCATGGATGAGGGGCTGTAAGAAAACAAACAGGCTTTACTGCTGGAATTGTTTACTTTTTACAAGTGACAAGTCATCCACCTGGGTCAGCGGTGGATTTGTCAGCCTTAAAAATCTGACAAAGTCAGCCCACCGGCATCAAGATTCTGCAGCACACCTGCAAGTGACGGTCAGTTTGAAAACTTTGTGTTGGAGGACTAATTCATCTGACATAACCGGGCCATGCGTGTGCCAGACGCACAGAGGCATGCGTAAAACAGCAGTTATGAACACTTCATGATGTTTAGTTAATTTTTTTATTTCTTTTGGATTTTTGTGCGTATTATGGAGTTGTTTTAGTCCATGTTTGTAAGTCTTTTTCCCCACATGATTATATTTTCTAAAGTTGCAACAAGCGGGGATGGCGAGACTTTGTTTATTCGTTTTAAAACATGAAAAATGCAAAAACAGGAGCCGGTCGGACTACTGAAGGCCCAGCTGTAGTGCCCACGGTTCGCCACTGTACAGTAGGATAACAAGATTTTATAATACGGTATCTCCCGACTGTGAAAAATGTTATGTGAGGTGTTTGCTCTCATTTAGCTCTCAAAGAGCACCAGATTGATGCATTTTACTTTACAAGCAGACGTATCTTTACCTGCTTTACAGTTTCGACTGAGACTCCAATCTTCCTCAGAAGCGTCATTACTAGCGTCATTTAGCATGCTAACATGCTAATGAACAAACGTGAATAAAAAAACACTTCTCATAACAATCTATAATTTATTAAAATAGTGTAAAATTAAAGAAGTTGAGCTTTATTCGTACCTTTACATTAATTTATTCTTTGTTTAGTTTGTGTAAATATAAATATAAATGTTTTAAAATGTTAATGAGCATCAACTGACAAACGTTACAGAAGTTTCATTAAATGATTATAATCAATAATCCATATTAGTGGGGCGGATTAGCTCAATATTTTACAACAATCGTTCACTTTGTGATAAAAGCATGAAATTTGGTAGATGTGTTGGTGAATATGTTTCGAACAAATCTGGATATTGGGCCACCTCAAAAGCGCCCCCTAGTGGCCGTGGCAGGCATTTGTTATACAAATAAATCAATGATGAATAAAAACTGCCCTTTTAATAATACAAACTGGTGATGAATTGTATATTGTTGGAAAGCCTGATTAGTCACCTTTACAACGAGGTACAGCTTGTAAGAATCGTGCATTCATGGAATGAGCAACGGGGCTAAACGTGTGGGTAGCACCCCCCAAAAATGTGCATCCCCTGTGTAGTGGGGCGGATTAGCTGAAAAATCGTTCATTTTGTGATAAAAGCATCAAATTTGGTACACTCATTGCTGAATACATGTTTAATGAATCTGGATATTAGGCCATCGCAAAAAAAATTCTGATGGCTGTGGCGGCCATTTTTAAAAATGGCCATTTAAAAGCGTCCATTTTTAAAAATGGCCACCGGTGGTTACTGGCGAGGAATGCTTTGCCTACCCTACAGCTGCTGTTTCATGTTTTCAGCACCACAAAATTTTAGAATAATTTAGAGACATGTTAAAGTGACAAAAGCTTTATTACAGTCTAATAGAAAAAAACATTAACTTTGTATAACATTTTATTAGGACTTGATATTCCCATTCACAGGCTACGGCCTCCTCTTTGGCTTGTATTCTTCTGTTGCTCCTTAAAAAGAAAAAATAATTTTCAATATTGTATGACCTGCAACAATAAAAACAAAACACATTTAGACAGAGAAAAAAATCATACATTTTAAAAATTCTACTAGGGTTACTTGTAGCAGGTTACTCCTTCTGGCAAAATCCTTGTACTGAGGTGTGTGACTTAGTCAGGCGACTTAGCCAAATAAAGGGACACGCCGGACAAAAGCACCACATTTTTTCCACATACTCTCTATCATTATAGGTTTCAATTTTTAGTAGGAGCCACTTCATCAAGATTGCGGTGATGGCAGCCATATAAAGTCTATGAGAAATGCTATATCTTCCAAGCCACTTAGAAGGTCAATCTTGGTGTCAAAATATACATTTTCTGGGTCCAGGAATCATTTAAAGCTATTGAGAATATCACTAGATGATTATTTGATCAAATACATATGTTCATTTTCACTCAGACTGGGCAACTCGCTTCAAGTTGCAGCAGGGTATCCTGAGTTGAAACTGTTTGGAATTAATGTTCACCGGAGAGTGTGGATTAGCTGCCATGTACACTGCTCAAAATAATCAAGGGTACGCTTTCATCTCATGTCAGATCTTGATCAACAAATTATTTACAGTGAGTCATCCAGTGATATTCTCAATAGCTTTAAATGATTCTTTGACCCAGAAAATGTATATTTTGACACCAAGATTGACCTTCTAAGTGGCTTGGAAGATATATTGGTTCTCATAGACTTATGGCTTATGGCTGCCATCTCCTATCTGCAATCTTGATGAAGTGGCTCCTACCAAAAGTTGAAACCTTTGGTGATAGAGAGCATGTGGAAAAATGTTGGTGCTTTTGTCCGGCGTGTCCCTTTCTTCTCAAATCTGGTCCTAAGCCGCCTGACTAATTGTGATGGAGTTATAAAATACATTTTAAAAAAAAGAAAAAAAGAACCACATGGGCAAAGGAGACATTACATATAGTGTGTGTGTGCCTGTGTGTGTGTGTGTGTGTGTGTGCAGAGAGGGATGTCCACATTCCACAGGACATAATTTAACAGTGTCTTATTAAGCTTTCACACCCAACAGCCACTGATACATGTTCCAAGCTAACTAGCTAGCTTAAGTACCTATTTTTGCTATCTTGCTAATTTACTTTTCCGCCAAGGCCCATGATGATTGTTTTTCTCTTTAGCCTTTATGATGTTCATAGCATATTTTATTCATAATTATAACAGGTGAAATAAAATATTTAGACATACCTTGATGGACAGTCCACTGCACTGCTTGTCCCAGGAAGCAAATGCTAGCTAGCTCATTTGCTAGCTAGCTCGATGGCTAGCCTGATTGTGGTGGGGCAGGAAAAATAACTGAAAGAGTGTCTAACTGGATTTTTGTTAATTTAATATGTGTATTTACATTTTTTAATTTACGTTTGTGTATTTAGTTTAAATTTTTTAAATATTTTAAGAAATAATTTAAATATTTTTTGTAATTTTAACGAAGAAAATGACTGCTATGGCCACTAGGGGGCGAATTTGCGATGGCCTAATATACAGATTTGTTTGAAACATATCCACCAACACATCCACCAAATTGTGTGCTTCTATCACAAAATAAACAATTCTTGTGATTTATTGAGCTAATCCGCCCCACAGGGGATGCACATTTTTGGGGGGTGCTACCCACACGTTTAGCCCCGTTGCTCATTCCATGAATGCACGATCCTTACAAGCTGTACCTCGTTGTAAAGGTGACTAATCAGGCTTTCCAACAATATACAATTCATCATCAGTTGGTATTATTAAAAGGGCAGTTTTTATTCATCATTGATTTATTTGTATAACAAATGCCTGCCACGGCCACTAGGGGGCGCTTTTGAGGTGGCCCAATATCCAGATTTGTTCGGAACATATTCACCAACACATCTACCAAATTTCATGCTTTTATCACAAAGTGAACGATTGTTCAGCTAATCCGCCCCACTATATATATATATATATATATAATTAATAATAATCAATATAATTACTATAATCATTGTGTCTGCCCTAATTAATTTTAATTGAGTAATGCCAACAACTTTCCAAAGATTTATCCATTAATTAAATAAATTAAATGATTAAATTAAGAACAGAACTCTTAAATATCACTCAATTCAAACTGATTTCTGACGCCAAACTCACCTTAAAAATAAATAAATTGTAAAAACAAAAGGAATTTAAAGTATGTATAAAAAAATTAACAAAAATGTGTTTTCATGAACAAAATAAATTTGAAAAAAACATTATTTTGTCAAAAATTATAGAAATATAAGTTTTAAAAAAAACTAATTAGACATAATCAGGATTTTGTTTTACTATGTATTTAAGTCATCCAAATATATCATTTTCCCATATTTGTTTTATTAAACAAAAAACAAAACAAATGAAAAAATACTCTGGATTTGCTTTACATTAAATCTTAGTCACCAAATATGTAATTATTCCTTATTATAATTTAAAATTTAAAATAATTATTATTTATTATTAAATAAAAACAAGGAAATTAGAAACTTTTTGGGTATATTTATTCATATTAGCATCCGAAATGAAGTTATTGTCTGAAAAGTAATATATTTTATTTTACATACTTTAAATGACTTATTTTATTCTATTTTTTCTACAATGTAATTTAAAAAAAACCTAAATTACTTATTTTATACATTCGTTTCCCTACAAAGTAATGCTTTTTTTTGTTGCAATATATATAATAGTTTCTATTCATAAAAAAATAAATAATAATTTTTAGGCTATTAGGTGAAACAGTCGTCACAAATTTATTCATCAATTATTATTATTATTATTAGTAGTATCTATACATCTTCAAAAACATTTCTTGGTTAATAATTGATTAATTTTCTTGTTGTTTTAAAGGTTTTTAGGTGACCAACATATATTGTTAAATGTTTAAGGTCTTTTTTTGTAATTGAAAGATTGTATTTATTCCAATTAAAAAATATATTTATAAAGAGAAATTCAACTTTTTATGATTTCTGTCCTGATATCTGTGTTATTCTTGCAGTATATACAATAGTTTAAATACCTATTTGTGCATGCAAAAATATATACATTTAATTTATTTATGTATTATTAGTAGAAGTAGTATTTATACATTTTTAAAGGCATTTTAGGTTCACAATTGATCATCTTCTTTTTAACAACATAAATTGTTAAAGGTTTTAGGTCTTTATTTATAATTAAAGGATTATATTTATTACAATTAAAAATATATATTTATCAGTGAAATTCAACTTTTTATGATTTCTGTCATTATAACTGTATTATTCTTGCAATATATATTTATATATATGTGTGTTTAAATTTCATTTTAAAATTCAGAGATATATTTTTTCTGTTATGAGTTTTTCTTTGTAGTTTCTATTTCTTATTCTATTTAAAAAAAATGTAAATAAGGATTTTTAAAGATATATATATGTATATTTTTTAAAGGTTTTGCGTATTTATTTATAACAGTATATTTATTCCATTTAAAAAAATATATATTAGCTTAAAATACATTTTTCAGAGGAATTCAACTGTCCTAATAACTGTTATTCTTGCAATATATATAATAGTTAATTCCCATTTGTGCATGCAAAAATATAATTTTCCTGTTTTAATTTATTCTCGATAATTTAAATTCCTAATTTATTTATTTCATATTTATTTCTGTCTCTGGTAACTTTTCAGTGAATAAAGAGGTGAGAGCGGCGGATCTTACCTTCTCCAGGGTCGGCTGGCCCAGCGCTCTGGACGGGGGGATCTCGTCTCCGTAGCCGACTTTGGGCTTCTTTTTGTCGGCTGCGGAGGTCGCGGCGGCCCGCTGCTTCTGGCTCAGGAACGAATAGGCGAAATAAACCGCGACCACCGTGAAGATGATGGCGGGGATGAGGACGGCCGGGTCCAGGTCCATGGTGCGGGATTCAAAGGGTTAAAAGTTTAAAACAAGAGTTCAGAGTGTGTTCAGTGTGTGTGTGTGTGTGTGTGATGGAGCAGGAGGCCGGTGTGTGTTAATCAGGCTGCAGACACACACACACTGAGCCGCGTCCCGCCTCCACACACAATCTAACTCCAACAGCTGACCTCACACACACACACACACACACACACACACTTACCTCCGGGACGGCTTCAGAATAAAAGACCGCCGGATATTAACGTATTGCCACTTGGTTTTCAAAATAAAATAGTTTGAGCGATTTTTACTCTAAAATTATATATATTTTTAATTTAATATGATAAAACTTTTCACTCTGGACTGTTATTTATTAATTTATTTTTATATATTTACATGTATATATATTTTTTTAAAGTATGGTAAGGAAGAAGTGGTCTAATTCATTTATGTACTTAGCTGGAAAAGAGTCGTCACAAAGCTCAATTTTATTCTTAAAATATATATATTTTAATTAATTTATCTATCTATAAAAAATAGATAATATTTTCTGGACAATTTACGAATTAATTTTTCATTTTGAATGTTTTTGAGGGCTTTCATTACGATATTTATTTAAAAAGATGTTTAGGTAAGCAACATTTTATTGATTGTTGAAGTCTCCAATTTATTCATAATTTAAAAACATAAAACAAACATTTTTAGGTTAAGCAAAAAAACCCTCTTATCAGCTGCAAAGGATTTAATATACATAAATACATAGAACATTTTATTTATCTACACATCTTTTTAGGTCCATAATTGATAATTTTGTATACATATGTATATATACATATATATATATATATATATATATATATACATATATGTATATATATATAAACATACTATTAAAGGGTTTTAGGTCTCTATTCCGAATTAAAAAGTATGTTTATACCAGAGAAAGTCATAAAAGTTTCTGATTTCTGTTATTCTGTTGGAGTTGTTCTGATTCTGATTCCACAGAGCTGCAGGACTAACGGATTATAGAGATTTTATTATATTGCAGTGAAACACGGGGACACAGAAAACAGAAAAACATGTTTGTAATCATAGAAAAAGATTTTATTGAGCAACAAAAAGGAAACGTATCACATGAGCGTCTCCTCAGATTCACTTCAACGTTTGACCTGCGGGGGGCGCACCATGTGACCCACCTCACGGACCAACACAGCGCCTCAAAATCACAGAGAACACAGAAGAAGACACAGAGCTCCCACAGCCAGTCACACCAACACACACGTCTCTATAGGCACTTTATCAGTCCAAAGACACAGAAACACACGCAGCCGGATGGCAGATCAACCAGCAGCAGCAGCAGCAGCAGCAGCATCATCATCATCATCATCATCATCATCATCATCATCATATTCTTCATCATCATCATCATCATCATCATCCAGCTCACTCAGTAAACTGAATCTGTTTGGACCAAACCAGACGAGAGTTATTTAATCTAATAGACCGGCAGCTTTCAGAACTTTGTTTTGTTTTCGAGCTCAAATGTTTTACTGAACTGATTTATAACTGGATCATATTTAAGATCATTCATCATGTAAAAGTGGAAACTGCTGCAATATTTTAAAACATATCTTTCAAACACAACATCTTCAAACTTTCCCCCCAGTAGATTTGGTTACGTTTTTATTTATATTAGAACTTTAGACTTCTATTAGAGTGTCTCTGCTCCTAAACAAATTTACATCATAAGTGCTGTATTTATACAGTCATGGAAAAAATAATTAGACCACCCTTTTTCTCTAATTTCTTGTTCATTTTAATGCCTGGTACAACTAAAGGTAAATGTGTTTGGACAAATATAATGATAACAACAAAGAGTTTAATTTACGAGCTAATATCTAGACATTTCACACAGTTTTCTTGATAATGATTTTGGTTATTATCAAGGCTAGATATCAACTTTTAAATTAAACTCTTATGAACGATTTTTGTTATTATATTTGTCCAGACAAATGTACCTTTAGTTGTACCAGGCATTAAAATGAACAACAAATTGAAGAAAAAGGGTGGTCTAATCATTTTTGCCATGACTGTATCCGCCGCTGTATCGAGAGAAAACCAACATTCACAGCACGGCAATTCACACACAGCTATGGTGCATTCAATAGTGGTGGAACAACTAGGGTGCGTTCAAGAGCGTGGGACATAAGAAAACTTACAGAGAAACAAGTTATTACTGAGTGGAACTTAGTTAAAAAAACAAGTTAACGAAACATTAACAGCGTGGACTTTCTAACAACAAATCTGTTTACTAATTTTTTCTATCATTGTATTTATCTTCCCTTGTTTACTGGAAATCACTCGTTCTTCCAACAGACTCAGGGTCGAGACGACTTCTATTAATGTCTCCTTTTGTTTGAAAACTCAAAAGATTCAGTTTACTGTTATGAGGCAGAAAGAAGAAATATTTTCTTGTTGCCGTATTCACTGTAGAAATGATTAAATGGACGTCTGCTGGTTGATTTTCTGCCCGTCGACTCACGTTTCAGCTCTAATCTGCAGATTAATCAGTGAAGGAAATAATCATTAGTTGATATTCGACTCAAGACGGTAAATCAGTAATTAGTTTCTCGGCTGTCACTGAACAAGATGCACAACCTGGTGAATAAATGCTAATAACCTCTGAAACACACCGTCAGCCACTAGCCGCTGGAGCTCAGGGAACAGCAGTGCATCCTGGGAAACGTAGCCCCCCCCCCCCGAACTAACTCCTAACGGCTCAACCATCATCGTTTGTTTCTGTAGCGTTTTGGCACAAAGCTGCTGCTCCAGGCTTCTCTTTACTTTAAGGCTCGCTCTCTAAAGGGACACTTTGAGTTCCAGCAGGGAGTTAAATCACAAAGGCAGCGAGAAGAGCCAAACAGTCTCAGGACAAACCACCAAAGTCTGGATACAGAAACAACATCTGGTGAGGAGTTTTCACTAACAGATGATGTGACGGCTCGGAGAGAAAACTCAAGTTTCACAGCAGCGAAGAGTCAGAAACCACAAAGCTGATCAACAACAATGAGGACGAGATAATCCAGATATCTTAAACATCAGCAGCAGGCAGATTTTCAAGAAAAACTGCAGAAGAAAATGCTCGTTTCCATCCGTGGAATCATTAGGAGTTGGTTGATAAAGATCAGCAGCAGGAGGCGCCAGTTCAACCACCACAGAAGAAGAGGCTTCAGAATAAAAGACCCACCGGATATTAACATATTGCCACTTTGTTTTCAGAATAAAATATAGTTTGAGCGATTTTTACTCTAAATATTTAAAAAAATGTTTTGTTGTGGACTCCTATTTATTTATTTACATATATTTATATAAAAACACATTTTTAAGTTATTAAGTAAGACGTCATCTTATTAATTTATGTATTTATCTATATATCTGAACTTTTTATTTGGAATGTTTTTAGGGCACACACACACACACACACCCACCCACCCATTTGAGCTAAATTTCAGATTATTTTCATTGTTGAGCATCAGTTCTTATTGGACGAGGAACAAAATGTTTTTTGGCAGATTTGACACTAATATTCACACAAAACAAGCATACATTTAGGTTTTATTTTGAGGATTTTTTGGAAATTCTGCTTAAATTTGAGCTCCATCTCTGACTGTTTCCTCTGAGTTTGTTTTGTTGACAGATTTTAAATCAGAAATAAAGATAATCTCTGTCGATTAAAAATAAATCCGTGAGTAGAAACTTATTCTGAGTTTTAGTTTTTCCAATGACTGAAACCTTCACATATAAACACAAACATCATATTTGCATCATTTTCCCAATCTTTGAGCTCTTTTAACTTCTTCTTCTTCTGCAGTGGTTTAGCGCCATCAGCTCTACTCGCTGTTTATATATTTTACACTAATATTCACACAAAATGAGCATTAATCTAGGTTTTATTTAAGGATTTTCTGGAAATTCTGCTTAAACCTGAGCTCCATCTCTGACCGTTTCCTCTGTGAGTTTGTTTGGTTGACTTATGTTAAATCAGGATGATTTGCGGTATAACTTTGAGCTGTGATCAGGTTTAAATCTGCTGTGAAACTTGAGGTGAATAAATCCACTGAGAGTCGTCCAGCAGCAGCAGAATGTCCCCAGAGTCCCACAGCGTCCCGGTGGCTCTACTCTCTCTCCAGACAGACACATTTGGGTTGAAAGCACAGTGGTGACGGGTCTCCAGCGGCTCCTCACACATTCACCCACTCTAGAAGCAGGGGAGCAGCTGTCGGGGGTTGGAGGTCACCGGGACGAGCTCCTCTCCTTGCTGACGCAGTCGTCCTGCCCGCTGGTGTCTCCGTTGGCCGCCGTCCCACAGGTGCGTCTCTTCTTCCTGCGGTGGGACATGGCGTCCCCCTCAGAGCCGGACGCCGCCTGCAGGAGGACAAAGTGTTCAGAGTGTTTCAGGTGGGTCGGGTTACAGACGGAGGTCACATGGAGCCACCTGTTGGCGGCGTCAAGCCCACACGTGTCACCGCGACAACGTTTATATAAGCAGCCGCCGCCGCTCTGTCACCCAGCTGCTGCACATACATCTACACCACATACAGGATCATCTCAGTATACTAGAATATGGTGGAAAAGACAGTTTACAGTAGTTCAAGTCAAACAGACCCAACCAAGTACTGAGTGATTATACAGTCATAGAAACAATGGTAACGATTTTGGTTATTATCATGAAAACCATCGAAAATGTCTAGATCTCTTGTCTAGAACTCTTATCAGCTATTTTTTGTTGTTATCATTATATTCAAACAAATGTACCTTTAGTTGTACCAGCCATTAAAATAAACAAGAAATTTGAGAAAACAAGAGTAGTCAATTTTTTTTTCCATTACTGTAGTGGAGTAGAAGAATAAAGTGACAGAGAAGTAAAGTACAAGTACCTCAAAAATGTACAAAACAGAGAAGATAAACACAGATGTCTTATTAGTGTGTGTGTGTGTGTGTGTGTGTGTGTGTGTGTGTGTGTGTGTGTGTGTGTACGTACATCAGAGTCTGAGTCAGACGAGCTGGAGGATGATGATGATGAAGAGTCACTGGAGCTGTCTGAAGCGATGCCCGTAGACTCCTGCAGGTCCACCTTGTCGGCCAGCGCTGCCAGGTCGGGACGCTCCTGCTTCAAGATCCTGAAACAAACAACCACAGCTTCACTGAACCACATGTTAATAACTAACTAGTGACTCAACTAGAGAGAATCTAACTCTGAAAAAAACATGACAGAAAACTTTACAAGCTGTGATCACATTACGTATTAACCCTTTAAACACCAACGGTTTCAGGGCTCACTGAAATATATAAAATCTATATATATAATATATAAGTCCTGCAGCTCTATGGAATCATCAGCATTTATTAAAAACGTGAATAAAACAGAATTTATACATAAACACTTTTCCAAGTGCCCGGAATGTTGTAAAAACAGTTTTCTCCACATATTGTACATATTTAAGTATTGTCAAGTTTCCAGCCTCTCCTCTCTGCTCTGTGTAAAGAGCCTCTCCTGTCCTCTCCTCTCTGCTCTGTGTAAAGAGCCTCTCCTGTCCTCTCCTCTCTGCTCTGTGTAAACAGCCTCTCCTGTCCTCTCCTCTCTGCTCTGCGTAAACAGATTCTCAGTGAATATTTGTAATGTGACCGTTGGTCTCAGCAGAATCAATCATGTCTTCACAGTGTCTCTGAGGAGCAGAATTTGATGTTTTAAACAGGATCTGGTTTGTGCTAACACTTTAGTTTAAATCCTACATGTAGAATAAAGAGATTCTGACACAAGTTTTGGTCACTTTTTATAACTGTTGATACGTTCAAGGACCGTGGGAAAGTTCAGACTGACGATTACGTCTGTTTTTACAGTTTCTGGATAAATTGATTAGCGTGTAGTATATTTATTATATATACTGTAGTGTATTTTAAGCGAATTGTTAAAGACTTTCCAAACCGGCTGACCTAAATGTCATTTTCTGGCCTCCGGAGCTTTGGTACTTATTGTCAGTGAATATTTTCTTCCTTCAGGGTAGTGTCAGATCATGTGATCATGCACAGAGGCATTAAAAATTAAGAAGACAAATGGAGATTTGTTGCGTTTTTGAAGTTGACCGTCTCTTCAGATCTCTGCAGCAAATAAAACTGTAAATAGACATTTTTAAGAGGAGGGGAAAAGTTTATTTTGTGCCTTTGCCAGGCCTGTCAGGATAATTAGTATATCAACTTATCATTCGATATATAAAAATGGACACGATAGTTTTTTCTGGACTCAATATATTGTTGTTTACATGTGACTTTTTGTGCTGTTTTGTGTTTAAAGCAATGCTGCAAATATTTGAAAGGCAGTACAAACTGCCAAAAAAAAAAACTGTTTGCAAAGCAGCCATTCCACCTGTTTATATGTTATTTTGATAATAAAATAATATAATACATAAGGTTTATCTCAGTGCAATGTTTTGGTTGTAGTTTATTGATTTATGTTTTATTTATCTAGAATATTTTAATATTTCTTTTCCACATTTTAATTCCAATGTTTAATGTTCTCGAGATTTAAAAAATCATTGCTGTGGTAAAGGATTTACTTATTATGATACAACGATACCATCGTTTATCGTGAGAGTTTCTGGGAAAATATATAATTCTAAAAAAATGTGTTATGGTGACAGTCCTAACCTTCGCTGCAGTTTAAAGTAAGATGAATAAATTCAGATTTTACTCATATTTAAAGGGACTTGCAGATATCCTGGGATGAGTCTAATGTCTGGTGTATAATGGTAAAACTCTCCAGTGTCTCTGATGTGGTGGTGTTAGATCCTTACCGGTACCACTTCCTGGAGAGTTTGGGTCGCCCTCGCACAGTTTTGTGCCAAACGATGGGGAAGTTTGTGGTGCTGGCGAAGTTCTGCGTGACGGCGATGGTCGTGTCCAGGTTGAGGACGACGTGCCACCACCCGCCTGCGGACACACAGCTAGTTACCATTAACACCAGAGGAACACACCGTATTCTGTTTGTTTATGTGCAACATGTTGAGGTTGAATCTGTGTCAGTCTGATTACAGGAGATGAAACTACAGCAGCATCATTAACACGTTTCACACACGTTGTTGTTGTTGTTGTGTCTGAGGTTAATCTGCATCCAGACAGGTGCAGTCTAAATCCTGGATTAATCCGCTCTGTCAGCAGGAGGAGAATCTGGGTCACACTGACTCCTCTCTGCACCTCCCTCCAACTCCTTTCTGCAACTCCCTCCGACTCCTTTCTGCAACTCCTCTCTTCACCTCCCTCCGACTCCTCTCTGCACCTCCCTCCGACTCCTCTCTGCAACTCCTCTCTTCACCTCCCTCCGACTCCCCTCTGCAACTCCTCTCTTCACCTCCCTCCGACTCCTCTCTGCAAATCCTCTCTTCACCTCCCTCCGACTCCTCTCTGCACCTCCCTCCGACTCCTTTCTGCAACTCTTCTCTTCACCTCTGACTCCTGTCTGCACCTCCCTCCGACTCCTGTCTGCACCTCCCTCCGACTCCTCTCTGTACCTCCCTCCGACTCCTCTCTGCACCTCCCTCCAACTCCTCTCTGCACCTCCCTCCGACTCCTCTCTGCACTTCCCTCCGACTCCTCTCTGCACCTCCCTCCGAGTCCTCTCTGCACCTCCCTCCGACTCTTCTCTGCACCTCCCTCCGACTCCTCTCTGCACCTCCCTCCGACTCCTCTCTTGACCTCCCTCCGACTCCTCTCTTGACCTCCCTCCGACTCCTCTCTTCACCCCCTCCGACTCCTCTCTTCACCTCCCTCAGACTTCTCTCTTCACCTCCCTCTGACTCCTCGCTTCACCTCCCTCTGGCTCCTTCTCCTCTATCAGATTAATTATTTAGAATAAAGTTTTTTCTTCACTGACCAGGCACGAACACGGTCTCTCCTGGTCTCTGGAGGATCTCGAGGGGTGTGAACTCTGGGGGCCAAGTGGGCTGCTGTGTTCGGGGATAGACCACGTTGAACCAGGTGATAGCCTCGTCCTGCTGGTTGCCCCCGTCCTCTCTGGTCACCTTGATGAGCTCTCGGGGTGTGTTGGTGGGAAACAGACACCACCTCTTGTGTCCCTGGACCAGGGCGTTCCAGGCGCTGGTGCCCAGCGGGTCGATGTGGATGCCGGTGCCGGAGCGAGCCGGGCCCATCACAAACCACCTGTGAGGAGACCAGAGGACCAACAGGTGAGCTGGATCAGCATGTGGCCCTTAAACATTTCATTTTTCTGGTTCCTAATGAGACTGGCTGACCATTAACAACCCTGGAAAGTTTTATTCTGTTCTTCTCAGTGAAATTATTTCTCAATAAATTAGAATATGAGTCATATAGATGACATACATTTCAGAGGCCAACATTTTCATATTAATTGGTTGTTTGTAATATAAAAATAAAAATCATGTTTATGTTTCTGTAATGGTAAATACAGCAGAATGTAGAAGCTCTTTAAACCAAACTATATTTTTAATGATGAAATATAATTATTATTATTATCCATGAATTTTCAAATTTACTGTTTTACAAATAATACTGTACAAACAAGTAAAGCACATTATTATTTCTTGATTAAGAGTCAAATTATAGTTACTTTATTCCTGAACAGAAAAATTAGTTTAAGTGGTTTTAGTTTTAATTCACTTTGATATTGGCCAAATAAATAATAACATTGTAGTTATAAACAAGCTGTTGAAAGATTTCTAATATATTTATGTTTTCTCCTTTTTATATATATATATGAATGATTGGAATATTAATATTGATGCAAGTCACATTAGTGTTGCAAGTGTAGGTCTAATATTAATCTACTCTTACACAAGTTTAATTGATAAAAAAGAATAATAACTTTAAATTGATCATGTTTTTATGTTAAATCTCGACCTGAAAAGTAACTAAAGCTGTCAGCTAAATATACAGTCACGGGAAAAAGAATTGACCACCTTGTTTTCTTCAATTTCTTGTTCATTTTAATGACTTTCAAAAGGCTGCAACAACAAAAATAGCTGATAAGAGTTTAATTTAAGAGCTGATATCTGGACATTTTCCCATTTGTTTCTATTTTGATAATTTTGTATCATTTTTTGCATCTATTTTGGTCATTTTGTTTCTTTTGGTCATTTTGTGTCTTTTTTGGTCATTTTTACATCTATAGTCATGGAAACATTCTTGATAATAACCAAAATCATCATCAAGAAGAATGTCTAGATATCAGCTCTTATCTGCTGTCATGAACCAGCTCATAGATCATGACAAACAAGGAGACCACACATGTATTCAAGTTATAATAAAATAATGTTTATTTAATTAACCGAAAGCAACATAAAGAAACTTAATTATGTAAGTCAGTATATCAGTGGTGAGGTGTGTGCATGCATGCGATGTGATGAAATGCAAGTGTATAAGCCAAAGTAACCAACGAACTAAACAAAACCAACATAATCAAACCAACTAAACAAACCAAGGTGGAGGCTGTGGAGGAGAAGAGAGAGAGAACTGAGGCCTCAGCTCCTCTATATAACCTCAGTAATTGAGAGTGGAGTCAGGTGTGCTCCTACAGCCTCCTCCAGCCTCTGCAGACTGGAGGAGTGGCATTTCCTGTGGCTCCTCCTACACAGGAAGAGAAATCCAGAATGCCACAATACACAGAGGGGGAGGGGATCATCACACTGCTCTTTCCATATTAAACATACTTTTTAAAACTGGTCGTTTTAAAACTGGTCGTTTTAAAACGTCCGATGACTAAAACCCTTCAACAGGTGTGTGTGTGTGTGTATTAGGGCTGAACGATATATCGTTATCGTATCTTTATCGAGATATGAACATTCAAGATATTAATATCGGAAAAGCAGCGATATAAACGATATATTTCCCCCGTGCTCGCCCTGCATGTAAAGCTCTGGCAGTCACCATAAACATTACTTTTAAGATTGCCCTTGAACGCACCACTACGGCCAGCCAACCACAAAGCTTATTTCATGCTTGCTGTGGATCGACAGCTGAAGCCAACCAATGACAAACATAGGAGGGTGGGAGTGAGGGAGACGTAGACTGAGACGCACACAGCCACACACACAGGACATTCACAGCGGGGAAATCAAAAAGAAAGAAACGAAAGAAAAGTGACATGAGTGCGGAAGATAATGCGGCCGGTGGCAGTGCAGAATCT
Source organism: Centropristis striata (assembly GCF_030273125.1). Taxonomy (NCBI): domain Eukaryota; kingdom Metazoa; phylum Chordata; class Actinopteri; order Perciformes; family Serranidae; genus Centropristis; species Centropristis striata. The sequence goes on along the minus strand of NC_081529.1, from coordinate 22,124,900 downwards.
AATTTTGTGCCAAAACATAAATCATCCTCCATTATTTGGAGGTATTTTGGATTTAGAAAGGATGATGTCGACCAGAGCGAGGTGTTGTGCAGGTCGTGCTTGGCGAAAAATGCGACGAAGCAAGGGAACACAACCAACTTGTTTCACCACTTGAAACAACACCACCGTGTGCTGCACTATGCACCGTATGTTGCACTTCAATGCACTTTCAATGTTTCACCTTCCACCAGCTGCTGCATTGGTTATTTATTGTCAAAGCGGAGCTGCAGTAAAATGTTAATTTTTTTTAATTTATTTATTATTGAGTGACTTTATGTTAATGTTGATGACTGGCAGTGAGTTCTAATCAATAAAACTGCACTCTTTTGTATTATGATGTTTTTATTTTTCTGAAAAATGCTTGGTTTTCACCGAAAGCCGTAGTCATATTGTATCGTATCTATATCGAGATATCTGGCATGAATATCGAGATATGAAATTTTGTCCATATCGTTCAGCCCTAGTGTGTGTATATATATATATATATATATATATATATATATATATATATATATATATAAAAAGTTAAAAATCACCAAGATCAAATAAGCGTGATGTAAAAATCTGGCTTAAAAAAGGATAAAAGGTCAGTTTATGACGCTCTTGGAAGACGATCACAACAAACAGGCGTCCGCTAAAAAACTAAACGTGGGTCTCATCTGTGATCCAATAAAAACATGCAAGGTTAAGGAATTTGTGCATTAAGCAGTTTAGAGTTTAAGCATAATTTGTTTGGATAATATCTGGAATTTTCATATTTCCATGCCTACTTTACACATGCATGACATAAACAAAAGAAAACAAGTGTGACTCCCGGAGAAACAGCGTATAGAGCTCCACCACTCACTGAGAAGCTTTAAAAAGTGGGAAACTAGAATAACAGGGAATATACAGAAATACTTAAGTTGAATTTAATACCTTTTCTAATACCTTCAGAATATTTTTTAATGCCAACACGACATTGATTTGCAACAGGAGCTCAGCTCGCAATGTTGATACACACAGAGTTGGGGCTCCCGTTATGGTGCTGCTGCTGGCACTTAGCGGATGGTTCGAAAATGTAATTCATTATTACCTTCATTACTCATTACCTTCAATGGCCTCAATTTTGGCTAATTTAATTTACTACCCTTTAAAACCCCGCAGCAACCCTGAATAAATAAAGGTCAAACCTGTACGGCGGTCTGCGCTTCTCTCCTGCAAACTGGAACAGGTCGTCCCTGAAGAAGACGGGCACTTGGTAGTCCTCCAGCAGCTTCTTGCGCTTGGCGTGTTCACCGTAGCTGCTGTCGAAGATGTAGAGCGGGCTGTCATCCCGGGTCGTCTCCAGGTACTCCATGTAGTACTTCATCTTCATCTTCACAGAGTACCCGTCGTTGTCCTCCCCGCATTTGAATTTCTGGTTGCGGTATTTGCGTTTTAGGCGCTCCAGAGTCCATTTCTCCCGAGCGGGCCAGTTCTCCTGGCAGTTCAGCAGGACGACGGGCTTGTAGGGCCGCTCGAAGCGCTGGATGAATTCCTCAGGACTGATGTGCAGTGTGTCCACACGCTCTACGTTGTCCTGCAACAGAGATTTCAGGACACAGTCACACAGTGTGCTTTTCATAAGACATCTGCCTCATATTTATTAAAGCAAGGACATGTCCAGTTTCCTTTGTTTGAATTCGGAAACAGAGTTGTAGCTTCAGAGCAGCTCAACATGATGTTTACCCTCTGAATCGTGTCCTTGCGTTTTACTGCAACATATAACATCTCTATAAATCTGTAAGTCCTGCATCTCTATGGAATCAGCACAATCAGAACAACTCTAACAGAACAACACAGTTAGAATGACAGAAAATACAGAAAAGTGGAATTTCTGATAAATTAATTTTTAAAAACTGTAATAAAACAGAATTTTAATATAAGTTTCAAGTGTCACAAACAAATGTTTTTTTCACATAATGAAGTAGTGTCATGTTTCCAGCCTCTCCTGCCCTCTCCTCTCTGCTCTATGTAAACCGATTTTCAGTGAATATTTGTCAGTTTGGTTAGTGCAAACGCTTTATTCTAAATGACACATGTAGAATAAAGAGATTCTGACACAAATTTAACATTTAACACAAGTTTTGGTCACTTTTTCTAACTGATGATGCGTTGGAAAGTTCAAACTCTGACGATAACGCCTGTTTTTACAGTTATTTTCAATGATAAACATTGCCACCAAACCAAAATGTATTTTGGTGATGTTTCAAAGAAAACAACAGAGGGTTGATAGATTCTTCTGGGCTTCAAAAATTGAAACGTATTAATCTTTCTGAAAAGATAAAGTATCACAAACTGAGGCTGATATCAGGACACAAAGCAAAGGGTGTGTGTGTGTGTGTTGGAGATATGCAGGTCAGTGCTGTGACGAACTGATCTTTTCACTCTTTTTGAAACGCCTCGCCCACACAGACTGTGGAAAACAGCAGAACACCACATCAGCTGTGGATATTTCTCCGCTCAGTTCACTGAGGATGAGAGTTTACACTGACATTACATCTTTTAATAACTCTACAGCTCCGACTAGTTTTGTTGTCTCCTTCTAATACAGCATAAATTATCTGACGGATAGAAATGCTGACCACAGAATGCAGACACTCCTGTTCTTCATTGCAGATAATTGAAACAGGTTTAACATGCTGTATTTATTCCTCCTGATCCATTCTTGAAATACTTTCAATGCAAGTGACGAAGGACAAAAAATACACACTCCTTGTTCATTTCAGAAATATTTCCAAAGTTTATCTGAAGTTATTGGGAGGCTGGAACTGAACCTAAGTTACAGACTGCTGAAGTGTCTCATTAACTTCAGATAAACTCTGACAAGGAATCTTTTATTTAAAAAAGGAGATTACAACAACTATCACCTGCTGAACACCTCACTGCACCTGTCCTTCATGTTCAAACTTTGCCTGCAGTATTTATAACTATTACCACGTGGAGATTCACTTCATGAAATAAAAAATACTTAAACATGAACCAGTTTTTACGCAGAGATTAGTTGCTACTTCATGATTACATCCATAGTCTTAGTGTTAATCACTGCATTATTAAGATTGTATATTATAAATATTTTCTTCTCATATTAGAATGTATTGGCTGCATAGTTTTGAATAAAGATGTTTATTTTAGTAAGTAAATAAACTTACTTTGGCATGCTTTTCTTTTTTCTTCGACTCTGTGTGATAACTGTTATATATTACAACATTTATAGTGACGCATATGCAATATATAACATTGTACTAATATATATGCATGTTTTTTTTCAGGATTGGATTAGATTGGCTCTGTGGTTTTAAATAAAAAGTGTATTTACTGTATGGAAACAAATCTTTAGCATTGTATTTGTTCATGTTAATCTCTGTGATACAAAAACACATTAGATTATTTAGTTTGAAATGATTAAGCATTTGATATCTCACTTTTATTGTGGGTTACACCTCTGTATTTTAATATATTGAACCTGTTTTTAACTTTTGCAGTATTGTATGACTTAGTTCAGGTTAAACCCTACTTGAAATAATCTAAAATACAAAACATACATACTTCTATGTGTTCCATCATAGTTCTGATTTTTAAAAAATATAATATCTACTTTTTCTTCATTTTTGTCTGGCTCTTTGTTGCTTATTTTTTTCTATCTAATACGAATTACTGAGCTTTCCTTTGCCATCTCTGTCATTTATGGGCATGTGACAATAAATACATTTGTTCCCATGAATGTAAACATGTTGTATAAAGTCCAGCAAGTAGCTATAATAATTAACTGTGTGATAAAGTAATAAACACTAGCTGTCAGAGCCTGAAACAGTCCGAACAGTGGGAGTGAGAGCAGCTCGGTGTGTACGTGACGAGCTGCTCGCCTGCCATGAGCTGCGGCTAGCTCCCGTTAGCTTAGCTAGCTGCGGATGCTACTCTGACAGTTACCTTCACGGTGCGGAGCGACACGTCGAAAGTCTCATGATAGTCGTGTTTTATCCAGTCTAGTGAGTCCTTCAGTTCGGGCCTGGCGCTCCGCTTCGCCTCTTTAATTCTCTTCTTACTTTTATGGTTCATTCCTGCTCCGTGTGCTCAGCTAGCTGTTAGCTAACCGGGGCTAGCTCCACAAACACATCCACCAGCCTGCTCCGGACCCGGCGACTATTCTGACAGCCTCTCCTTCTTTACGTGGTTAGACAACGAAACCCCGCGGCGGTTAATGTGTTAAACACCTCTTTGAATACACACCAACAGTTTTAAAAACACTTTTAAACGCCTCCCTGCCGCTCAGAGGGCTAGTAGAAGAGCTAGCTGGCTGTCAGACAACACAATGCTTGGGCAACTGATTGACACCTATAGCGCCCGCCCCTGCTGCCGGAACAGAACGCTCATTGGCTACCGCCTTGGCCGAAGCAGAACGTTGATTGGATTGGAATGTAAAATAACCCTTCCCGCCAGGCGTTTACGCTGATTTGATTGGCTGTTGGAGCGTCCTTCTTTTGTTGTGGTCAAAACGGAAATAGACACAAGCGTGGCTACCGGCTATCGATATAATGTCGATTTAAATATCAATCAAAAGTGTTTTATAGGAATTTCTCAGCAGAAGTTTAAGGGTTGGAATATTAGCTCGCGATGAAGTAATGTGATTTAAGGTATTAACCCGCACAATGGACGACTGTGGAGCACCCAGCATAGCACACAAAGTTTTCACGTTTGAAGACAAGAAAAATCCACAGGAGTCCCTTTCTGTCTCCGTACCAGAGGTGTGTATTATTCCTTACTAACATTATTATACTTCAACTACAGCAGTACTTTAAAGGCCCCTGTGTAAAACGGGCTTCAGCGTATGACATAAAATAGCTTTTGTCTGGGGTGCGTGTTGTGCTGTCATAGAATCAAGGTGCTCACGCCTGAAAAATCTGTGAATTTAAGGTATTTGTGTGTATTTTAGAAATATAGACCTGTTAAGAGACCAAACAGAGACTGTGCACGATACATTAGAGCCATCCCTATAATTCGGCACACGTCCAGTAACAAGATGTATTGATCTAAGTAACACTGGAACTCATATAATGCCTCTGACCATTAATTCTTGATCATTTAAATGAACCATGGTTATGTACGTGGTTTGTATCTGCTAGAAACAACATGGTTTGATTCCACACGTTAGACCCCTCGCTTTAAATCGGCATAAAATGTATCAATCTAAATACAGTTCTAACTAATATAATTAACTCAATATATGAACCAGTCAGACTACAGTGAAGACACAACGTCCTGCATGGTGATGATGTAGCTGAAGACTTTAACTGTTAGAACATTTTTAATGTCTTGAAACATTCTCCTAATGTGTGGTTATGATGTTCAAAGCACCCTTAACCCTATAAAGCCGAATGTATCATATTTGATGCACGAGTTTTTGAGACCTCTATATGAAAGAGGATTAGGGCCACACATGAAAAAAAAAATGGAGGTCTTACTCTATTCTCAGAATTCTGACTTTGAACTCAATTTTTTTCTTCATGTGTACCTGGGTTATTCATTAGGGATCCGTAATTAATGCACATGAGGGCCTGCAGTCAATCAGTGACCCACTTGTCATTTTTAAAGTATATTTTTGTCAATTTTGAAAAAGTTAAGATAAGCAAAACTTTCAAATTGTTACTGATACCTCAATGGGAGTATTTAGTGGACTGATGTAATGTAAAATTAATTGATGCTTCATAACTTAATTTAAAGTAAAACCGTGTGGAAAATGTGTATCAAATTTGATACAACAGGTATTAAGGACAACTTATTTGAAAATTTGTCAATTGTCATTTTTTTGCATTTCATACATTATGCATTAAATAAAGCAACATAAAGTATTTTTTCTCATTTAAACTAAGTAAAGGTTTAACTGACATAATTAGGTATATTTAGAGTAAAATTGAGATATCTCTCGAATAGTTCAAAGAAATACATAATTAGTTGGGTTTTTTGGTGTGTATTTTTAGATGGCAGAAAACTAAGCATTGCAGATGTGTTGAAGATAAACAAACTGAGCAACAAAGTGCACAAAAATACCAGATGTAGCAAAAATGATCTGCTGGTTCCACTGGTGGATCTGTCATTGCTGCATGAAAACTTCATATCAGCAGATGTTTGATGTTGTTATATGGAAAAAAATATTTTGTATGTTTGAGAGAAATGTTAAAAGGAAAGTCAAATTTTAATTGGTTAAAAATATTATGTTTATATGTTTTTGTTTCAAGAAAAACAAACTGTGAGCAACAAACGGCACCAAAAGATCCAATGTAGCAAATATGATACAAATTAGAATTCATATGTGCAAATTGATATTTATTATTATTGTTATATTTTAATTTGTCAGTAAGTAAAATAAACACTCCAGTTTAAAAGTATTAGAATTTTCTGGCAATTATTTCATGGTTCAGGCTTTATAGGGTTAAAATGTTAATAATGCCAGTTATGTTTTGTTCTCCCATCGTCAGGTTCTTGATCCTCAGTATGGCATGTACGTGTGGCCCTGTGCCGTGGTGCTGGCTCACTACCTCTGGACTCACAGAGCACAGCTCAGGGGCCAGACACTGCTGGAGGTGAGGAACTCCTGTTCCTCCTGCTCCTCCTCCTGCTCCTCTTCCTCTCCCCTTCTCTTCTCTTTCCTCCTCCTGCTCCTCCCCCTCCTCTCTCCTCCTCCTGTTCCTCCTCCTCCTTCTGCTCTTCCTCCTCATCTCCCTCCTCCTCTCTTCTCCTCCTCCTGCTCTCCTCCTCCTCTTCCTCTCCTCCTCCCCTCCTCTCTTTCCTCCTGCTCTCCCTCCTCCTGCTCCTCTTCCTCTCTCCCTCCACCTCCTCCTGCTTCTCCTCTCCCTCCTCCTGCTCCTCTCCCTCCTCCTCCTGCTTCTTCTCTCCCTCCTCCTGCTGCTCCCCTCCTCCTTTCCTCTCCTCTGTCCTCCTCCTCTCCCTCCTCCTCCATCTCCTCCTCTCCCTCCTCCTGCTCCTCCTCTCCTCTCTCCTCCTGCTCTCCCTCCTCCTGTCCCTCCTCCTGCTTCTCCTCTCCTCCTCTCCCTCCTCCTGCTCTCCTCCTCCTTTCCCTCTCCTCCTGCTCCTCTTCCTCTCTCCCTCCACCTCCTCCTGCACCTCTCCCTCCTCCTGCTCCTCTCCTTCCTCCTCCTGCTCCTCATCTCCTCTCCCTCCTCCTCCTCCTAAGAGCTTTCTTTTTTTTTTAAATATATGTGTATTAGTTTTCAACATTTGGCTCACATACATATTCAAATCCGCCGTCGGTAACTGTGCACAATGTCAGCAGCTGATCATAAACAAAGCAGCATGGCTAACTGTACACAAAGTGTCCACCGCTGATCGTGAATTAGCCAGCTTCGCTAACTGTGTCCGGTGCTTGTTGTAAACAAACAGAGATCGCTAAGTGAACACCTCCTACAGCAGCAGCACATACACACTGTACTGCTACAGAGCTAACTGTTAGCCTATTAGCACTGTACTACTGTGTACCTCGTTCTGCGACACCGGACTGCACTATGACAGGGCAGAATATCACGCCTTTGCAGGATTACTATGAACGCCCTAAGGCGAAGAGCTGGCAGCAGTATAGTGAGGATTTGCGGGATCACGCTATGAAAGGGGCTTATGTTTATTGTCGCTTGTGACCACTCGCTACTTCGCCGGATTTTAGAAATGTTGTTGTGGCGTCGAGTACTACGTCACATCCTGCTTAGTGTTCTATCCAATCACCAACCAGGCTTTTTTAAGGGGAGAAAAACAGCCCCGGTCTTCTACAGGGACAAAAAAACTACGGTCAGACGGCCGCTCCGGACAGCTCATATTCAAATTAGGGGCATTTCGGAGAGTGAGACCCACCTCATTCCGGGTGTTCGACTGTAATGGAAACACCCCTTATCTTACACTTGGGGCACAATGGAGATGCATTAGTGTTATATTTATGACATTGAGAGGGAGATATATGAACCCTGTGTAGGAGCTTCAGTTGCATAGCTCTCACTCAGTAACAAAGATTCATTGTTTTAGCACTTCTCCAAGCGTCCTCTCATTCAACATCTGTTATCTGAACATTAAGATGGGGAGGAAGAGCTCTCTGATCTGTCCCTGTCTCCACAGCTGGGTGCAGGTGTGAGTCTACCAGGTGTGGTGGCTGCAAAGTGCGGAGCGAAGGTGATCCTGTCGGACAGCGCTGAGACTCCTCAGTGTCTGCAGAACTGCAGGCGCAGCTGTGCAGCCAACAGCCTCCCTGGTGTGGAGGTGCTGGGGATCACCTGGGGGGAAGTGTCCCCGGCTCTGGTGCTGCTTCCACCGCTGGACATCATCGTGGGGTCGGACGTCTTCTACGAGCCACAGGGTTGGTTTTCTTACGTCTGCGTACTTTTGGCCTGGTAGCATGTGCAGAAACCTGACTCATTAAACTTCTGTGACCTGTTGCAGACTTTGAAGACGTCCTCCTGACTGTTGCTTTTCTTCTGAGAAAAAACCCCACAGCTCAGTTCTGGACCACGTACCAAGAGAGGAGGTGAGGCAAAACTACAGCACATTTAAAAATATGTTTTTAAAAATATTTTCTTCTGATTTTAAGCCATTTACTCGTCTGAACCCCACCAATACCAAAAGTATGTTTTCTTTAATACAGTGTCCATCATTTATTATAGAAAGAAACTGTAAAAACAGACCGTATCATCAGAGTTTGAACTTTCCGACGGTCCTTGAACAGATGTTTGCACTAACCAGATCCTGTTAATAACATTTAATTCTGCTCCTCAGAGACACTAAAGACATGATTGATTCTGCTGAGACCAACGGTCACGAGACAAATATTCTAAAATCTGTTTAAGCAGAGAGGAGAGGACAGGAGAGGCTAGAAACATGACAATACTTCAACATGTGGAGAAAACTGGTTTTTACAACAATCAGGACACTTGGAAAAGTGTTTATATATAAATTCTGTTTTATCACAGTTAAGAATATCATTTCTCAGAGAAAGTCAACTTTTTTTCTGATTTCTGTCATTCTAACTGTGTTATTGTGCACAAAGACATATTTGAGTTGTTCTGATTGTGCTGATTCCATAAAGCTGCAGGACTTAGAGATTATATAGATTTTATATGTTGCAGTGAAACACAAGGACACAGAGAGGAGGATGTAGAAAGAGCTAAATGTCCTGTAACTGTTTTCTGGGGTTCAGAGGGTTAAACCTAAGATTTGTGGTTGCTTTAGTCCTAACCTCCTCCTCCTCCTCCTCCTCCTCCTCCTCAGTGCTGACTGGTCCATAGAGGTGCTGCTCCACAGGTGGAAGCTGAGCTGTGAGGAGGTTCAGCTGGACACGTTTGATGCAGATGAAGCGGAGCTGGCTGGATCTAATCTGCCCGGAAACAAAAGCGTGTTCATGATGAAGATCACGCAGAGGACAGGAGACTGACAGTGTCCATAAAGAGATGTGTGGCAGAAGACGGAGAGAGAATAACATGAGAATGCATATATTTATGAAAAATGTATTTTTATTAATTTAATTTATATATTGACTAAAATGTCTTAGGAAGGAAGCTGCATGACTCATGAATCATATTTTAAACAGCTCTAGTTTGGGGTTTCATTCATCAATATCTCCTTCTGTTTTTTGCTTAAATTTGTTCTAAAGAAAGTTCCTAAGAACAATATAAGAACCCAATTAGCTGATATACTATATTGCATGTAAGTATTGCATGTAAGTATCGCATATCAAATTTAGATTATGGGCATTACGCTAAGCAACATGAATGTCATCACTGAATTACATAGTAATGCAACATAAGAAGTGAATAAAGCTAAATCTCCGATTAGCATGCTAATCGCGAATAACAGAATTTGCACATTACATGCCACACTACAACGTCTGCAACTCCATAAAACACTTACTTTTCATAAGGTACGCACACCATCCAGCACATACACATCAAAAATTGATATTTGCTGGAAACTATTTGAATATTATTGGAAAAGTAGGTAGGAAAATTGACTTCCAGATGAGATGAGTCAGGCGTGGAAATTCAGAGTGAATTGTGTTACTGACCAGGTGTAGGCCTATCACACAATGGGGCGGAGCTCCCCTAAAAGTGTCCAATCAGAAACACTGCAATGCCGCAAAACGTCCTAATGATATTTTGAAAAATGAATTCAATAATCTTAAAAATCGAGGATGCACACCTTCCTGCCATGCGTAAGCCAGATAAGAAATCTTAGGTCAGCGAGATATGCCCTAGACACACACACACACAGATATATATATATATGTATATATATATATATATTAATCAAAGAAAATGCAAACACCAGTTATTCTGCACACGTCAGCATTTAAAAGTGCATATGTGTTCTATAGTTTGCTAGACTTTGTTCTTGAAAGGGAAAAAGAAAAAATCCCAATTAAGGAAACTGGTGAGAAGAAGAACTGTTTTTTAAGGAGAACATGTGAGTTAAAGTGTGTTTCTTCCTGTGAGCAGCAGAGGGCAGCAGCTCATTAAACACCAGTGTGTGAGCTCTGACTCGTGCTCTTTGATTCCTGTGTTTTAATTTGATCCTTTGGGTGGGGCTGGTAAACTTTCCTGCTCAGACTGTCTTTAACTGTTGCACGCTTACTACTTCTATAATGAAATGTAGCGCAGTTTTACTATTACTGTTATGTGTTGATATTTTAACATTTCTCTGACACATTTACTCAAGAACTCTGCTTCAGGAGGGTTTCGGGGACTTTAACATTCTCTCTTTTTTTTTTTTTTTTACGGCTCTGATTCATTCAGCAGCTGGAGTCACTTTACTGACATTAAAACATCTCATGAGTTGTGTAATCGGTTATGTAACAGAGTTAAAGTCTCCATTTCAACAGACCTCAAGTCATCGTGTCTGCTTCTTTTGTCAAATGTTCTCAAGAAAACTACGACAGACTATATGTGCTTTTTCAGCACTACAACAAAGTGTAGAAGGTCAAAATTGAAGGGAACAATCCAGAATCCCACATTCAGACTCAAAAATCAGCAGAGAAAAATCCATGCTATGATCTGGTTTCAGAAACTTTGTGACATTTAGTAGATTTGTGTGTTTTGTGTGATTGTATGGCAGCTCTTTTGTTGTGTTGTTGCTTGTGAATCTAGTGTCTCAGTCATCCATCCTGTGAATGCTCTAGGTCTCTAGTTTGTTGGTTGTAAAGTTTCATGAGGTGTAAACACACCCTGCCTTTCTCAGGAATCGCTTCCATTCTGGCAGCGGTTGGTAACTGTTTCTCCCTCCAGTTTCTGAGGAATCATTTAGGTGAAGTTAAAATCTCTTTGTCACGTCTAATTGAACGTGTTGTGTTGCAGGTTGTTGCATGGATCTGAATAACAGGTTTTTATTTTTGTTTTCTGTACTTTCTCCCACGGGGTAGAGCTTGTTACAATCACTGAGTATATTTCTCGATATGTTTTATTGTTTGTTTTTTAAAAGATATTTTTTGGGCATATTATAGCTTTATTGATAGTAGAGAGATATTCAGAGTAAAAGGGAGAGACAGAGGGGAAGACATGCGGGAAAGGGCTCCGAGCCAGAATCAAACCAGGCCACCTGCTCACAACGACGGGGCCTCTATGGTATGCGCTCTACCAGGTGTGCCACCGGAAACCCAATGTATTATTGATTGTTTTTACATACAGGAGTGCATATGGTGCACCTTCTGAAATGTAAACTCGACATAAACACAGTGATCATCGTCTCTCCCGTCCTCTGTTCAAGGCTTTAGAACAAAGTTTTACAGCTGATCTCTGACGCTCACCTCACAAGGGGCACTGCAGCTACACTGACTACAGAGTCCTGAATCCTGAAAATAAGTTAGCATGTTAGCGCCCTGGGGTCAGTGAGGACTCTGAATGGGTTTTTTATTAGGAGCTGAAATAAGGTCTGTGGAAACATGAGCTGAAGAGATGCTTGTGTTTAGTTTTACGACATAAAATACATTAGTAATTACCCCTACTTGTGAATTTTGTAGTTTTTACGTGTCCTTAAAAAGGCGCCTGCTAACTAGTGGCTAAATGAGACTACAGCAACTGTTGGGACATTAAACGTCGTCACGCTGGACAAGGACAGTTACTTTCCCCCTATCCTCACTGCCTCTAGTCCAGTTTCACAGATAAGGTTAATAAACTATTTAACAGATGGTTTGGCGAGCTGGTCAAACAGCTGGTTAGCTAATCGGAGAGCGTCTGAAGCTAACAGGAGGGACATGAAGTCATGTGACCGTGGTGTAGTTCTCTATAGTATAACGTTAACTTTCATCTGTCAACATTATCCTGCTTAACAAAAGGCGAAACATCAGAAACGTTTATTTTCTGCAAAGATCCACAATCCCAGAGGAGAACTCTAACAGATCCCGTGGAGATGCTACTTCCGGGTTGGCCTACAGGAATATGTCATTTTGTTTGCTCTCTACTGCACCAGGGGGTTTAGTGCGCGTTTCAAGACCCCTGATGGACAATCGGCCCCGGTTGATGGTTGATGAGCAGCAAGCACATCATCCAAGGTCCAGGCTTAGCCCCTGAGCTTTTCCACACTGAACCATAGCCGGTGGTGGTGCGCCCCTTGGAGGGGGCTGCCTTCCTAAAGAACTGGACTCTGAGAAGACCGGCCTCTGGCGTGCCAAGGTTGACGGGGTTGCGGTAAAGCCTTGGCAGGTCTTTGGCAGGTTTACAGGCTTCTTTGGAAGAAGGAATGTGTGTTTACTTTGGCTACATGTTCAATCCAGTTCTGAGGAAACTTATCAGCTCAACTCTGTTTCAAAAGAAGCTGCAATAACTGGTTCATTTAAGTTGGATTTATTGCTTCTCAACTCTCAATAAACAAAGAGTTTAAAACAGTTTAAAAGTTCAGCTTCCACAGTCTTGAGCTCTTTGTGTCCACATGTTTGTAATTATTGCTCCGGAAAAAGCAAAGCACTCTGGTTTGTAAAACCCCCGAGTCCTCAGCAAGAAAGAGGAGGTGATTCTTGTTTGGTTTGAGTGTTGCACAATCAAACATTAAGGGGGTTAACTGGTTCAGAGAGGAAACAGAACGAAGCGGAAAGATATTTTGGCTCTTGTTGGAGACTTTCTTCTACAAAAATGGAAAGTTCATGGTGACAGAGAACAATGAAAGCACTGACAGACAACCCATCCTCTGTTTTGTTTTTTTGCAGCTTTTACCACATTGTTGAGCCGTTTTATCAAGTCTGAAAGGAGTTCATTTTAATACAAGCCATGTTTTTTATCAGGCTTGGACAATCCTGTCTGACCTTCGGAATCTTATCACATCTGGCAATTTACCACCAAATTCTGAGGAATCTTATCAGCACAAGTTATAGAATGGAGACACAGTTTCTAAATTATCTCAAACTTATCAGACAAATAAACTTGCAATAAGCCAATAATGACTGAGTTGTTGACTCAGGACTGGTATGCCTCAGTGAAGCAGTCGTTGTGTTGCAGTAATCACAAGTTGTTTACCACCACTTTCTGAGGAGTCTTATCAATTTCGTTCAGAATGGGCTGTGATGACGAGTTAAAGTGTCTTTGTCAGGTCAGATTTATAACATTTCCATTTGATCTTTCACTGATACATCATGTGCTCTCTGGAATTGATTCAAACATTTTTTATGAGGTAAAAGTGTAACCATGATACAACAGATTTGACCCGGGTTAAACATTATTCAGCTTCCACACCCTGTGAGCTCTGCACAGCACAGCTCTGCAACAAACTATATGCATAAAATGATTATAACAGCAGTGTTCTTATGTTCTTGCAGACCGTAGTTCAGACCAAGGAAGTGCATTTCGACAGAATAAACCTGAAAACACAAAAAACAGCACACAAACTGCAGCTATATTAGGAAACTATTTACAGAACAGAGCTACCCAATGAGGATTTCCTTCATCAGAAGTAAAGACAGTGACACTTTTCGTACTCTAAACTACATTAACTCTGCTAGATTTCATCCCAGTACTGTGGACTCTTAGTCGTGTTTACTTCATATCAAACAGCAAAGTCTTTCCATGGTCCCAAAAATGTCTGTGGTCGGCAAAAACAGCATCTGCATCCAATTTTCCTAAGGCGGTTTCCCCGCCCTGCTGCCCTGAGCAGAGAGAGAAGCAGAGCAGAGACAGGGAGGGGACAAACAGATGACCTCATGATCTCATGAGGCACTGCATAACTCCAGCTCTGATCATGTCGGCCTTGCTGCACATTAGTCCTGGGAAGAGAAATTAAATCTAGTCTCCGTCTGGACTGAATCTTTCCATCTCAGAGGCTCAGAGAGGAAAACCCAAATATCACTGAGGAGTGACTCCTCGTACTTTGAATATGTTGAGAATTGTCCGTGCATAGTAAACTCCTCCAAAAAAAATTGGAAACATTATTTCGGTCAATTCTTTATCCACTTTAATAATACTAATTAGTGTAGTTTTATATATGGTTGTAAAACCTGATTAGTCGCCTTGACAACAAGGTGCAGCTTGTCAGGATCGTGATTCTATGGAATGAGAAGGTCAGCTAAACGTGTGGGGAGTGGCTAAAAACAATGTGCCAAACTCCCTGCAGTATCTCCTGTTGGTGCTGCGGGTGTGAGATCTGATTGGCTCCTGACTGACAGCACCTGTGTGCGAGGATCCTGCAGCTCTGTTGAGTGTATGTGTGTGTGTGCTCCACGTTTTTCCCTACAGGATCACAGCTGGAAGCTGCTGTTCCTGGACACAGGCTGCAGCATTATTTTAACATATTTCCAAACTAAGGACCAAGTTCTGCAGACTGGTGAAGTCAAAGACAGACAACTGAGGTCCCAGTGACAATGGTCAATATGTATAGCTTTTCATTATTCCTGTGGGAGAATGCAATCCTCCAATCCACCTGAAGCTCAGAACCTGAACACCAACAGGAGAATACTGCAGAGGGTTTGGCACGTTTTCTTTGGGCACTCCCCACATGTTCAGCTCTTTCCAGAATCACGATCTGGACAAGCTGCATCTCGTTGTAAAGGTGACTAATCTGGCTATCCACCGATATATAATACAGCACCAAAACAGCTACATTTGTCTTTCTGACTTGTGACTGGTTGGCTGTCTAGGTAACAGATGACACATGTTTAAGGGGCGGGGACTACACAGACTTTAAAATATATAAAGATGAAATTAAACTATCCAACCCCAACACATCAACAGCACCCAGACATCACAGATCAGCTGCTTCCACGAGGCAAACATGTCCAGCAAACTTCCTAAAGCCGGTGAGTATATTTAATATAAAGTCCTCTGACTGTGTCGTGTCTGAGCTGCAGCTGATTCTCTTTGAATCCACATCAACATCAGTGATGTTTCTAAGAGGCTTCTTCTTCAGAGAAATATTTAAGTGTTAACTTTAAATACTTTAATTATTTTACTGAGCACCTACTAAGTTTTCTTTGATTGTTCTGCAGCTGTACACTCTTTGTTGTATTACTCTTTACTCTTTAGCTGCATTTTAAAGATTCACATTATGCAGCATCTTATTTATAATTCTTGTGTTTATAAATTATTTATATCTGGCATAATTACATTGTTCTATTGAATCTTTTCAGCCTAACTCTAATTAAAGGTATCTAAATATATGTTTTATTTACGGTGATTTAGCCTTTTAGACAAATCTAGTGCATGGTGCAAAATAAGAAATGATCAGTGCTGTCCAACTCTTACATGCTTTATCATTAAACAGCTTATTGTTAGTTATATTTTAAGTGATTTCATTTCTCAGTGATTCAGACAGAATTTTACCAAACAAAGAGTAATTGCAGATACAGACGGCTGTAAACTGAAATTTGGTGGTGAGATATTTAAACCTTTTAACCTCATAGTGAATGTATGTATTTTCACTGTCTCATGATAACTCATGTTGGCTAAAAAATGACAGTTAAAATGGCTTTGACAACATAAATGTGGTTGGACGGGTTTCAGCCATATTCCATAAAGATAGAATACAAACATTATGTTGAAGTGGACAAGGTAGTTTCGATCTGACATATCCATCAGTTTAAAGTAACAAATAAAGTGTCAAAGTACTTTCTGCATCACTTCTGTTAGATAATATTATATATATATATATATATATATATATATATATATATATAATATTATGTGTGGACGTTAAAGTAATATGAACAAATAAAGTGTCAAAGTACTTTCTGCATCACTTCTGTCAGATAATAATCATGACAACCTGCGCACTCAGCTGCCTCAGATCACCTTTGTTTATAAGCTCCTAATTAATCATAATAATTAATAATGATAATGTTAAACTTCTCCTGCAGAGCTGAAGGTGCCGGAGTTGAGGATTGTGCTGGTGGGAATGACTGGAGGTGGGAAGACTTCAACCATGAACACCATCCTGGGAAGACCTGCTTTAACTGCAGCGTCTCCCTCCTCGCAGACAACAGAGTGCTGGATGGAAACGGTCAAGTCCGGAGGTCAAACACTGGTCGTTATCGATACTCCAGGCGTGATGAACACGGAGAAAACAAAAGAACAGGTGAAGAGAGACATCGTGGAATTCTTTGCACGTGCCGCTCCTGGTCCTCACGTGTTCCTGTTTGTGCTGAAGCAATGTTTTGGAAGTGAAGACGAAGATGCACTTAGAATAATTCGGAAGATCTTTGGTGAAGAGTCCCAAAAATACACAATGGCCTTGTTCACCTTTGGAGATGAATATGAGATTACCGACGACGATTTAAAGGACCAGTTCATCCGTAAACACGTTACTGGATATCATTGTTTTGACAACACAGGCGAGAAGAGAGAGCAGGTTCCTGCGCTGCTGGAGAAGATCAACGCCATGGTAGCAGAAAACAACGGGGAGCATTACACCAGTAAAATGTTGGAGAAGGCACAGGAAGTTAAAGAAGAAGAGCAGAAGAAAGCTGGTGGCGTTGCAGGACACGAGATTATAAAGAAAACGGTTACGTTTCTGTTAAGCAAAGCAGTGGGAGAGGAAGTAGCAGGAGTAATACTGCATACTGTGGACTCTGTGATGTCAATAACGCTTCCATAGACTGAACATCAAATCATCCACAGCTGAAGACTCACCTGAAGTCAAAAGCTTATGAAACAGTGATTATAACTTATAATTTGCCTCTCAGGGGTATTTTCATCAGGACACTGTCACTGAACTGATAGAAATCAACATGAAACTTGAAGATTCACATTATTACTTTTTTTTCTGAAATGTTATTCAAGATATGCAATCGAGGCATTACCTTATGAAATAATGTGCTAATTAGGGCAGAAGTGTGAACGTTGGATAAAATCGGGTTCAAAATGAATTTTGTTTAATTTTGTTGCTGACATATTAGAGTCAGCCCAGTCACCAGAATAATTTATGTGGCTGCAAACAACTTATGAATCAATATGTTGAATATGAACCTTTTCGAAACCGCTGCAGTTCTTAAAACACTGATTTGAGTTTGGTAAAGTTTGTTTCTGACTCCTTCTCATTCTGTGTATACCACAAGAATGTTGGTATCATTGTTTTCAGCACAACTCCACCTGTATGAACTGATCATTATTGTTTCCCTTTGACTTACTGGATCAACACCAACAACACAGTAAAACATAATGAGCAGGAACACCCAAGCAGCAACTTTCAGGTCTGAAACATGAGGCGAACAAAGTGTCTTAAACCTGCATTCTTTCTAATGGCCAGCAGGGGGCGACTCCACTGGCTGCAAAAAGAAGTCCTGTATAGTCATGAACATCTAGTTCTATATTTTATTCTAAATATATTTGACCTTATCTCCGGTTTTACTTGGCCGATCATCATCAAATACAAACTGGCCTCATGGAGTATAAAGGCAGAACTTTAGAGGGAAGCTGATGGCAGGAATCACGCTGCTGAACGGACGTCAGCAACAGGTCATGTGACCCAATCACGCTGTTGTGAAATATAGCTCCAGAGGGTTAAAACATTACTTCAAGACCCAATCTCCCGGTTCAAAGTCCTGATTCGTCACCAGACAAAACAAAGTTTCAGATCAACGTATCTGTGGTTTGCAAGAATGTTAAATGCTGGAAACAATTCATACTGCTCTATGTCAGTCCAAAGGGATCTTAATTGAGTGATCGATATTTAAAAGCCAATTTCCAGTGTTCAAATGATGATTTTCGAGTCTTTCAGACCTGGCGAAATGTGAAATAGATCAGTAGTTAAAAAGATACGTGGCTGGTTTCCCAAGAAGTGCTTTATAAATGCAAGAAGATGCAACTTCTGTCTGTTCTCTCTGCTGTGTCTGATGCAATGAATGAATGTTTGAAATTATGCAGCATTAACAGAAAACTTTTATTTTTGTATTCTTTCTTAAGACAAATGTTGGTGTGTGGGTTTTTAAATCACTGCTGTGAATATTAATTTTCTATCAGAGTTTCAGAGTTTTTATGGAATTAAATCACATCATCATCATCATCATATTAAAAGATGATCAAAACCAAACAGTGTCGTGTCTTTTTTTACACAACCATGTTCTGTGAGCTTTATGTGAAGGTGGGGATGAAGTGCAGATGTTCATCTTTAATATGATCAACAGCAGCGGATCACATTGGCTCAATGAACGGATACCAGAAAACTCATATATTTACAAACATTTCTCTTGCATTATAAATATTATGATTATAATAATAATAATAATAATAATAATAATAATTATTATTATTATTATTATTAATATAACAATAATAATAATAATAATAATAATTATTATTATTATTATTATTATTATTATTGATATTATTATAATAATGATAATAATTATAATAATAATATTAATCCATCTCCCCCCAAACCTGTTTGGGATGGGACTGAACCCTCTGAGCCCCAACAAGCAGTTTCAGGGCATTTTTTGCTCTTTGTACATTTTCCTTACTCTGTCCTTGTATTTCACTGCAACATATAAAATCTATATAAATCTATGTCCTGCAGCTTTATGGAATCAGCACAGCTCATGGCTAGAAGTGAGAACAAGTCAAAAATATCTTTGTGCGGAATAACACAGTTAGAATGACAGAAACCAGGAAAAAGTTTAATTTCTCTGATAAATTATATTTTTAAATGGAATTTTCATATAAACACTTTTCCAACAGCCCACAAGTGCCATGCAGTATAAAAAGTGTAGTGCATTAGTTGAGACAAAAGTGAGTGTGTGCAGGAATGTTTCGAGTTAAACTTGTGAATGCATTCAGATTCCAGCTGGACAAACAGCAACAGAATGTGAAGTGTTGTTGACTGTGGAGTTCATCACGTCTCTCAGCTTCCAACATCATCTGATTGTGTAGCAGAGTTATCCTGCTCAGACACATTTAAACAGGCCTCGTTCATCTTACAAACCTGTGAATCTGTTAATGAAAATAATGAACCGATGTGCAGGGTATAATTCTAGATGGGTTTCGTAATTTGAGATATTAAGCTGTGCACGTTTTTTGTTTTATGTTGAATGCTTTGCTAAAGAGGATAAATGTTTGGTTTGCATCTGATGACACATTTGTTGTTGTTGAGAACAGAGTGGAAGAGAGCTGCTGACCGCCCAGAAAAAGTGAAAGAAAAAAAGTTGTGTACTTCTGGGGAACGAGTCTATTCTGTCATGTTTTTGTGTCTAAGTGTGTAACGGTAGCAACAGTTTTTTAAAAATTGCATCACAGCAGCAGTGTACATCCAGTAAGAGTTATTGTTTCTACCACTGACAGGCTCAGAGTGTTACTGTTACTGTCACGGTCCAAAATCCCAGAGGAGAATTTGAACACATGATGCTAACTTCAGAGTCAGACTCTATGATGCTAACTTCAGAGTCAGACTCCATGATGCTAACTTCAGAGTCAGGCTACATGATGCTGACTTCAGAGTCAGAATACATGATACTAACTTCAGGGTCAGGCTACCTGATGCTAACTTCAGAGTCAGACTCTATGATGCTAACTTCAGAGTCAGGTTACATGATACTAACTTCAGGGTCAGGCTACATGATGCTAACTTAAGAGTCAGACTAAATGATGCTAACTTCAGAGTCAGACTGCATGATGCTAACTTCAGAGTCAGAATACATGATACTAACTTCAGGGTCAGGCTACCTGATGCTAACTTCAGAGTCAGACTACATGATGCTAACTTCAGAGTCAGACTACATGATGCTAACTTCAGAGTCAGACTGCATGATGCTAACTTCAGAGTCAGACTACATGATGCTAACTTCAGAGTCAGGTTACATGATGCTAACTTCGAGTCAGACTCTATGAAGCTAACTTCAGAGTCAGACTCTATGATGCTAACTTCAGAGTCAGGTTACATGATACTAACTTCAGGGTCAGGCTACATGATGCTAACTTCAGAGTCAGACTACATGATGCTAACTTCAGAGTCAGACTGCATGATGCTAACTTCAGAGTCAGACTACATGATGCTAACTTCAGAGTCAGGTTACATGATGCTAACTTCGAGTCAGACTCTATGATGCTAACTTCAGAGTCAGGCTCTATGATGATAACTTCAGAGTCAGGCTACATGATGCTAACTTCAGCGTCATGATGCTAACTTCAGAGTCACTCTACATGATGCTAACTTCAGAGTCAGACTCTATGATGCTAACTTCAGAGTCAGACTCTATGATGCTAACTTCAGAGTCAGGTTACATGATGCTAACTTCAGCGTCATGATGCTAACTTCAGAGTCACTCTACATGATGCTAACTTCAGAGTCAGACTACATGATGCTAACTTCAGAGTCAGACTACATGATGCTAACTTCAAGTCAGACTCTATGATGCTAACTTTAGAGTCACTCTACATGATGCTAACTTCAGAGTCAGGTTACATGATGCTAACTTCGAGTCAGACTCTATGATGCTAACTTCAGAGTCAGACTCTATGATGCTAACTTCAGAGTCAGGCTACATGATGCTAACTTCAGCGTCATGATGCTAACTTCAGAGTCACTCTACATGATGCTAACTTCAGAGTCAGACTACATGATGCTAACTTCAGAGTCAGACTCTATGATGCTAACTTCAGAGTCACACTCTATGATGCTCACTTCAGAGTCAGGTTACATGATGCTAACTTCAGAGTCACACTCTATGATGCTAACTTCAGAGTCAGGTTACATGATGCTAACTTCGAGTCAGACTCTATGATGCTAACTTCAGAGTCACTCTACATGATGCTAACTTCGAGTCAGACTCTATGATGCTAACTTCAGAGTCACTCTACATGATGCTAACTTCGAGTCAGACTCTATGATGCTAACTTCAGAGTCACTCTACATGATGCTAACTTCGAGTCAGACTCTATGATGCTAACTTCAGAGTCACTCTACATGATGCTAACTTCAGAGTCAGACTCTATGATGCTAACTTCAGAGTCAGGTTACATGATGCTAACTTCAGAGTCATGATGCTAACTTCAGAGTCACTCTACATGATGCTAACTTCAGAGTCAGACTACATGATGCTAACTACAGAGTCAGACTACATGAAAAAAAACGTCATTTTGTTTGCTGACTACAGACTGGCACCCATATAGGGTTGCCAACCGTCCCTTGAAAAATGGAATAGTCCCATATTTAGAAACAAAAGCACCCGTCCCTTATTGAGGTGACAGTAAAAAAAAAGTCAGTAAATGCCAATGAAAAAAGGAATAACAGCGCGCTTTATATGTAAACTAAAGGTAAACTTGTTCCCAGGCCCCGTCCTGCTCTGTGACCAATGAGCTGACAGCATATTCACACACGAGTATGACGATACAGAATACGCTCATCCCATTGGTGGAGGAGAAGATAGCAGAAGACAACAAAGCAGCATGCGTAGGTTACAATTGACACAGACGCAGTCACTGCTTTACGGGGCGATACACCTTCAAGCAGCAATGTGTCTAGTACTCCTCCGAGAAAAAAAACAGAAAAGGATGCAAAAATACTGAGGAATGGGAGAAAGGAAACACCTGGGTGGGAAAAAGTGCCGGCGCTCTTTTTCCGTAGCCCCTGGTGGACTGACTGATCTGAAACAACATGCTTCCAGTACTGCAGTCACGCCTTCTGCACTTTAAATTTTAGTGCGCAATTACATTGCACTTTACGGTAGCCCGTTTGTCAGCTGCATGACTCCAAAATAGCCATTCAATTGTATTCATGCTGCTCCAATAAAATAAATAAATCAAATTGTTATCAGCAAACTCCAGTGCATTCTTGAAGACCAGGTCCCCATGTGTTCATGACATGAATTTCAGGCCTTTTTACTGAACCAATTTGGAATTATGGAATGCCATAATCTTCCAAAATGGCCATTCAATTGCATACATGCTGCATTTTAAAAGCCAACAAAAGGAGTAACTCAAATTGTTATCAGTAAACTCCTACATCTACACACTACATCTTTGAAGAACAGGGCCTAATTGTTATGTTGTACTCAAGTGAATTGCTGGATAATAATTTGTTTTCCATGTATTCATGTCACACAAAAATATGCATCTAATTCAATTATTCAATTCAAGTTCGAGTCAAATTGTTAAAAAATCATTTCACTCACAAAAAAGGGGCTAAAAAATTTCACCACGCCAGGATGGGTGAAGGCAATCAGGTCGGCCGGCCCTGCCAATGAAGTGTCCCTTATTTATTTTTTGGGGAGTTGGCAACCCTACACCCATAGCAAGGCTACCAGTGGCATTTTAATTTCAATAAATGTGCACAGGTGCAGGAAGCACCTGTTCCTGTGAGGTCTCAGTAATAGTCAATATTTAAATGGTTGGTCATGCGAGGAAACAGCACCAGTTTTGTAGTCTTTTTGTTTACTTTATTGTGACGTAGATTTAATTTTAAATGGATGAAACTGCCACGTTTGCAACAATTTGTAATTCATGTCAGGACAATTATAGAACCACAAAGTCTGCTGAAATCTCTGTAGACCTCCATGATGAAGGCATTGATCGAGTGTTGGTTAGGGTTAGGGAAGGATCACGTCTTGGAATGTTGGGTCCGTCGGACCAATGGAGGCGTGGTGCCAGCTGTTTCTAGTCTTTATGCTAAGCTAAGCTAAGCTAAGCAGTTGTATTTACTGCACAAATGCATGAGTGGTACCAATCTGAACTTCTAAATCTCAACAAGAAATTGAATGATTGTTCTTCCAAAATGTCAAACTATCTTTAATTTGCGTCTGCAATGCCCGCTATTATTCTGAAATCCTGTACGTCTAGCACAGAAACTGCCTGTACAACCAGCCTTATTTTGGGGATTTCTTCATTTTCTTTATTTTTTCCTGACTTTATCTGAAAGAAGCTGGCTGGCATTGTTGAGGAGGTAGACTTGTGTTAGTGTACTTGAGCTCAGCCCTCTGATTTGTTGCTTTCAGCCACATTTTGACTTGTGACTGGCCAGTTCTCAGCTGGGAACAGGTGACGTGTATTCAGGGGAGGGAACTAGAAGCAGGCTATATTATAAAATGTTGAGATGGAAATTAAAATAGTCGCAACAAGACATCCACAGAGACAAGACATCAAAGATGAGCTGCTTTTCCAACAAAGAGGAGCCCACTAAAGACCCATTAGTGGGTAAGTACATTTCTTCTACAGCAGTAATAATGTCTGATATATGGAATAATATTTATCTGTATTTATCTACTGTCAAAAGCTCATCCTCTTCTTCACCTCTTTTTGTGGATCCATGAAGTTTGGGGTCAATTTAGACAGAAACTATGGTTTTTTAATTTTTTCAGTTTTGGCAAAGTCCAGAGATGTTAGGTGGTGTGTCTATCTTAAATAGTTTATCAGAATCAGAAATACCTTATTTATTCACAAGGGGGGAAATGCTTTTTGTTACAGTTGCTGCTGTATAAGAATAGAAAAATAAATACTTCTGTGAACAAATACAGGTAAAAACTAAAAAAGTTATACGAATATAAACACAAATGCCAGTCATAAGTAAATAAAGATCTGTACAAATATAAAACGTTTGAAATATTCTATTGACTAAAGGTGTCTCCTAAGACACCCTGAGTCAATAGACTAGACACCCATGACAACATGATTCATAACTTTACAACTAATAGCTTTACAACTTTATTTATAATATTTCTCTATGCATAAATATATGAATCATGTGCAATATTTCAATTTGTTACACTGTTGTTACATATATACATATTGTACATATCTATGTTTCCATATTTCAATTTTTATTCTACTCCAAATTATTCTACATTTTATATTCTTATTTATACATATCCTTATATTTACTAGTGCTTTTACTTTTTACCTGTTATTTGTTTACAGAAGTACTTCTTTTTCTATTCTTATACAGCAGCAACTGTAACAACTATACATTATTATTATTATTATTATTATTATTATTATTATTATTATTATTATTATTATTATTTTCACACAACTTAATTGAGTTGCATTTTAGAGGAAAAAAAAAGACAAAATCAAAAAGTTTTCAGGGGGTGAATGTTCCCAGATTTCTGACAGAGACAGGGATTTATTTAGCTATTATAGCTAATAATATTAATATTTTAACAATTTAAAGTCACATTGTTGAGATCCAAACTCATGTGATTGAGTGCACTGGATTCTGCTTTATATTTATTATAAGTTTGCTGTAAGCTTGTAAGCTTATGTCATTTGTCACAAACTTTTTATGGATCAATATTGTCATTTAAAAGCAGATGATTACATGTTACAGATGACTTAGTTTGGTGCGAGCATTAAGATGTGCAGTCAGAGATGGTTACAGTCTGTAACTGCTCTGTATCTGAATGACGTGATGTTGAGATCATCACTCTGTGAAGATAAGCCTTGATGATTTGAAGGGACATATTTACTTCGTTAATTTTATTAGCTGCAGAAAATACTGCAAACAAATAGTCAGTCAGAGTTCACTGATCTGTTTTCATTGTTTACTTTACTTTCTTACATTAAGATACAATTTTATGCATGGCTTGTTTTGGACTCTGCCGTGTCTGCCTCTGCATGTCGTTCCATTAAATAGACAGGAATAATAATTGTTCATCAATTCATCATTCAAGTCATTTTTCAAGCAAAAATGCCAACAATTTGATATTTCAAATGGTGGTTCTCAAATATGAGGATTTGCTTTGATCCTACTACATTATAGTACATTTAGCATTTTTCTGTTTGGAATCCTTGGTGTTACTAAAACAAGACATTTAATAAATCAATTCTAGTATAATGTTAAAAGGCTTTTTGTGGTTCACTGTTTTTCTAATGTTTTGTGGACCAAACATATAATTCATATTGTGTAATAAATGTATAGACACCTCTGTAGATCTAATGTATCAGGACTGAGTGCAGAAACAGAATAATGTAGCAACTCTTTCATCCTCAATTAGTTCAAGAGCTCAATCTGCAGAATTGCTTGCATGAGTTTGAAATGATCAGATGTGGGTGGGATTTCCCCTTTACTGGCCGTTATAACCACCCTCCTTGGCAGAACGAGGGCTGTGAGGGACCGCGTGACAGATGGTGTCCAGGGCGGACACATCTGTGTTGTGCACTAAAAAAAGGGAATCCCCCTAACGAGTAACTAAATTACATTTGACAGGTTTGAAACATGTGAAAAAGAGAATGAAACGTAGATCTGAACTAAGATGAACTATGTAAATGTAAACACAGACTGAACTTAAAGTTGAAGTATTTTTATGAAACGTTTTCTAAAATCAAACTGGCACATTACCCACAGAAAAACAAAGGAGGATTAAGAAGATAGTCAGTGAGCCCACTTCTTCTTCTTTATGATGGAAGACGACTACAGTAGTTTGGAAAACAGCGATATGAAGCACTACGTTTACATTTTTTTTACTGTTTATCAGATCACAAATTAAACAAAAATAAGGTATCCGGCGTTCCCTTCAGTCCTCCAGCCTGACTCGCCACTGCCAGGAGAGTGGTTCCAGCTCTCGATACAAACCTTCAGTTAGTGACTGTAACAACTTGAATTCAGACAGCTCCAACCCCATCTCAAACACCAGCAACAACCTCAGCTTCAACCTCAGCTCTGGGGCCAACCAGCAACAGAAAGTTTGATTATCTGGCAGGGAGTTGGTGATACAGGATCAGACCGCCTGCAGTGGGTTTTAAGTTGCTACAGCCACTAACTTAAGGTGCTGATATGATAAAGAGAACACATTTCTCTGTTCTTCTGGAGTATCTATTAGCCTTTAACCATCACATAGGTAGTGATGCCGTTGTTCTGACATCCCAATAGTCCAAAGAACTACCCATTAGACCAAAATTAAGTTTGTCTGATGGTCTATTATGGCTCCAAAAATCCACACTTTCCTCAGTGTTTTATGCACTTAACATATTTGCATTTGAATGTGTTTGAATGTGTTTCATTTTAACCCAACCCATTATCTTTCGCTAACCTTAGTGTTTTTGTGCCAAAGCCTAACCATTCCTTAAATACAATTCCATTCAATTTTGGTCCAATGGGAAATTTGTCAGACTACTGGACCATTGGAACAATGGGACATCCCCACAGAGAGACAGTGCTGTAAGACTTCTTCATGACTGATTCTTAAATCATTAACATCTCTAAAATCTTCCAACAGATGAGCCTGAACTGAGGATCGTACTGCTTGGGAAGGCCAGAGTTGGGAAGAGTGCTTCAGGAAACACCATCCTGGGCTCGAAAAGTTTCTTCCCCTCCAAGGGCGGTCCAAATGCTGTCACAGAGATGTGCCAGAAGGAAATGGGGAAGGTTGGCGAACAAAATGTGGTTGTTGTTGACACTCCAGGTCTGTTTCGCAGTGGCAGCACTGAACAGGATGAGGTGGTGAGAGAGCTAAAAAGATCCATCGCACTTGCCAAACCTGGTCCTCATGTGTTCCTGATCGTGCTGACAATTACAGATCGATACAAAGATAAAGAAAAGGAAATGGTGGAAATCTTTCGCCAGACTTTTGGAGAAAACATATTAGCTTACACGATGGTCTTGTTCACCCGTGGAAGTGCACTGCGTGGAACTCCCATTGAAGACTACATTCGAAAGAATAAAGATCTCCTCGACCTTATCGTAAGCTGCAAATGGGGACATCATGTTATCGAGAACAACAATGGGGCTCCCGATCAGGTTCCTCAACTGATGCTGAAGATCAACAGCAGGGTTCAGGAAACGGGCAAAACCTACTACACCCCTGAGATGCTCAAAGAGGCTGAAACAGCCTTTATCAAACAACAGGTACAAACTGCAGAGGGAGGAATACAAACCCAGCGATCCACTGTCCAGACTGCTATTTATTCTGGGATAGGTATGGGATGTGTGGTGGGGTATCTTGCTGGTGGTGGTCAGGTGACGTCTACGATAGGAGCTGCTCTTGGAGGTGTGGGGGGCGGCTTACTGGGTGTCGGATTGGCTGCTTTGATAATATATATCAAAAACCGCTTAAAATGCAAATGCCCATGCAAAAAGTGAGGATTTTTTTCATTGTTTAAGCTGATCTTCTTACACGTGAAAATAGTGAAAAATTGTGGTGGTGGATTTTTGTATATTTTTCTATTTCTGCTTTGTTAAGTATGTTAATCAAAAGGCCATTCACACAGGGGCTGAGCTGGCTGAATGAGCTAAAAACAGATTCTATATTTTAGTATCCGAAGCATCAAAGTCCATAGAGTATTTATCAGTTATGTTTGAGAGGGCTTTGACTGACTGAAGGTCAACAGTCCATGTGGAAAGAAAAGGAAGGCACTGGCCCAAACTAAGTCTCACAACCATAGACATAGACATCGTTTCTCTACTCCGATGGGTTCAGAGATCAGCTGCTGACTGGTTGTGGGCTAACAAAAATATTTTTTTTCTGAAAAAAATACGTTTGCATTTGAAAATACACAAAGTGATTTCATTGGTATGTATTTAAATAGGTGCACACCATCAACAGGGATGTGATCTAAAAACGACTCTGAGCTCTGTTGTAAATGTGACACACAGACTTCTGACACGTGCGCCGGACAATGAAACATCAACGGAGCTGTGACGGGTCGTGGTGCCGCCGGATCCTGTGGACATTATGTGTTACTTTGCTGATTTGGTACATCAATATGATAAACAGTGTAAAACATTATGCTATGGCTGTATAATCAATAAGGCTTCTGGGTGTCTGATTTCAGATTTATTCACCAATAATAAATACATGTAACCCTCCAGACTGTGTCATCATTCATATCAAACAGCGAGTTTATAACTCTAAGATCCACCTGCTGCAACAACCACATACTGTAGATCAGGTAACAGCAGCTTTGTCATGGTGTTTGCAAGAGAATGTTTTATATAACATCATATACAACATCATTAAACTGCCAGTAATCCAACACTGTTGGAAGTCGAGATTGAAGAACAAGTTATGAAGTAAAAAGTTGTTGATTTAGACTAAACTAATAAACCAACATGCTTTAGTTCAGGAGAAAACCGCTTATCCATTTTTCAAAGCGGTCCCTTGACCTTTGACCTCAAGGTGGCTGAATGAAAATATGTTCTGTTGGTACCCAGAGTCTCTCTACAGACATGCCCACTTTATGCTAATAACATGCATAAAATGTGCTATTTTCGCCTATTATAAAAATGGGGGATGTGAATCTTTGTGCTTCCTGGGGTCCCTAAACAGTCTGTGAGCTGCATAAATCGGGTCTGACTGGAAAGCTGAGACTCTTGTGGATTCAATGAGCCCAATGTTCTTCATCTGTGATGATGTTAGTGAGTGAAACTTGAGCTCAGTGTATAAATGAGCTGCTGTGACCTCTAGGATAATCACAGCTTCATGAAACTTTATAACCACAAACTAGAGACCTAGAGCATTCAGAGGATGGATGGCTGACACACTAGATTCACAATAAGCAGCAACACAACAGAAGAGCTGCCATACAATCGCACAAAAAACACAAATCTACTAAATGTTTGCTTAAAAAGTTTCTGAAAGCAGATCACAGCAGGATTTTTCTCCGCTCTTGAAGTCTAATATGGGATTCTGGAGGAGTTTAAACATTTTTATCTCTTCTTAAGTGGGCAAAAATGGTCAAATTCAGCAGCAAATTTTTTCTGACAAATGGTGGAAACCCAGAAATTGCTGCAACAACTTATGGCACATAATTGAGAAAAAGAATGGACTTCATATATTCAGATTATAATGTTTAAAAACTGAACGTGTTGTTTAAAACACTTCAATTGATCAGAGTTCTGAGTTGCATCTCAGATTAATCTTCAGCTTTCAGATGATGAACACTTCTCCTGTTGGCCTGCTGTTGATCAGACTAAAATGGGTCTATGTGGGTCTCTAAGGGATATTCTCTTATTGACTGATACATTTATTAATTTATATGATAGATAGATAGATAGATAGATAGATAGATAGATAGATAGATAGATAGATAGATAGATAGATAGATAGATAGATAGATAGATAGATAGATAGATAGATAGATAGATAGATAGATAGATAGATAGATAGATAGATAGATAGATGATAACACCAACACTACCACAGCGTAAGAGTCTGTGCTCCATGTGGGCAGTTTGATGTGATGAGATGCTGCCCTCTGGTGGCCACAGAGGGAAACACACTTTATATCTGATGAAAACTTCAATATTTCATTTTGTGAGAAAAGTGACAGCTTTTAGCAAATTTGAACATTAAATTATAATAAGCAGTGAGCAGTTTGTGTTTGTGGCCTTTTTTTACTCCATAGAAGACACAAATAAGAAAATATAGGACATGAATGAGTTCTATTGAGCTGTTCTGGTCGTCATGTCGTCATACAGTTGACACTAAAAATAATAGGATCAAGAAGTGTCTTGATCCTTTAATGAAGCAGCTTTAGAACATTGTAATGACCAAACAATCAGTTCATAGGAGAAAACAATCTGCAGAATAATGAATCATAAAATCATTAGTCCCAGCTCTGATCTCACAACCAGTGCCATTAAAATGTAAAACGAAAACAAATGTAATGTTATTTTAAAAGTACCAGGAAGCAAGAACCCAAAAACTAGTTTATCAGCAAAGTCCTTCCTTAAAGCAGACCATGCATATTGTTACTCCTTGTATAAAAAATATGATTTAAATGATCTTATAAATTAAAAATACAGGTCAAATAAAAAATGAAAAAAATCAAATAAGTAACTTGTATGGAACCAAAAGCAAATAAAGATCCCCAATTCCATTAATTGACCATAAGCAGTCAGGTGACGGAACAATATCAAATTAAAATGCTGACTAAAACTCAACGTTTTGAATAACTTGTAATAAACACGCGGAACTGAACAGTTCAAGGAGCTTTTATGAGTTTGCAACATATTAATAGAGACCTTACAGTTATGGAACACCTGTATGTTTATACTGTTCATGCAGGTGTATTAAAGTCATTTTTCAATCACAGTAGAAAAATCACAGTTTCAGGTGGTTTGGTATCAGCATCTTCTGAACAAAGATTCATGTGTGCACAAGTTTCTTTGGATAATCCTAACTTTACCTGTGATGACAGCAGAAACACTCAGGGCTGAAGGGGAGGAGCCAGGAGAGCTGCACAGGAGGTCTGAATCTATGGTCTGAACACTGAGGAAGTCAAGGAGCCAGTCTGAGCTCTCTGCATACGTGTCAAACAGATGCTTTTATTAAACTCATACGCCAACATGAGTCAACGGTGGCTGCTGGCTTCAATGATCTTTTCTTAATGAATCATCATTCTATGTGAAAATGGACTC
Organism: Centropristis striata; assembly: GCF_030273125.1. Taxonomy (NCBI): domain Eukaryota; kingdom Metazoa; phylum Chordata; class Actinopteri; order Perciformes; family Serranidae; genus Centropristis; species Centropristis striata. The sequence continues at coordinate 22,094,093 of NC_081529.1, read as the reverse complement.
TAAAGTTCAGTAAGTGCACATTAGGAATGACGTTAGATGGCACTATGATGACAATTAAATAAATTTCACATTTATAACAGGGATGCCCCAATCTGTAACGCTTGCACATTACATGATAACACTTTGAGAGAGTTTATCTTTAACTCACCTGCAGGTCATAAATCCTGAAATCCTGCCTGTTTGTCAAGCTCGCAGTACTATTGGCTGTGAAGGTTCACATTTGTAATCCCATGGAACTCACCTGCAGACAGAAACACAAAAACACAGAGAAAGTTTCACAGAAAAACTGGCATCAGTTACTTGTTGAAGCAGCATGCCTACAATACAGACTCTACCTGTGAGTCCATTTGTAGGGCTGGCCGTCCCTCCATCTCTCCCTCACCTGTGAATTTCCCTAAACACTGGCTGTGTCCCAAAGTCAAGGAAGGATGCTCAAACGGCTGGATTTGAAGGACACTACGTCATCGACATCCGCCGAAGGACTGTCCCAATGTCGAGGATGCTCCGGAGGACAGAGTCCTTCTTTTGCCCAAATTCCAAGGATGCATGTGTGTATCCTCCGTGCGCTCCGACTACCCATAAAGCATTGCGCACACCGGTCTACCGGGAGATTTAAAAATGGCGAGCGTAGAAACAGCGACGCCGGCGGCGCAATATGCATTTAAATATGTAGATATTTTCAGTTTACACTGAATGTTATCACATAACTTACAAAACGTGTGTTCACAGTCAAGCAAAAACATATGAATAAGCATATGCCAGAATATTAAGCTTAAAGATAATAAACGTCATCTTGATACATTGTCGGTTCAGTTAATTAATGCCGTCTCAGTCGCTAAAGTTATTGTTTATTAATTTATATGTGTCCGATGATGATGTACTATGTGCAACTGTGCCATTCAGAAAGTTATACATTTCTTTATTGTGTTTACAGGGACCGAAAGTCCGCCATTATCCGTTATTGTTATTTATAAATAACTGTTATTGTACTGTACTGTAAAATAAAAAATAAAAAATCACAGAACATATTTCCATGATGAATTATGCGCCGCTGCATTCATGGCACTAAGTAGCGGCCGAATTCAGACAGGATCAGTTAAATATTCAGGTTTAATCCACTTTATGGTTTTTACTTGATAAATCGTGGAGATTCAACCTTAAAGCATCTTCTTCCATTTTCACAAATATGTGTCAGAGTGCTGATGCCGGAGACACATTCATGTCGTGAACTGATTTTGAAATTGCGGCGCTGAATTTATTATTTTTTTTTTTATTAAACTGATAAGAACAGATACTACACTTGATCTTAGCCAAAGGGCCGAGAGCGGCGCTGAAGTTAAGCAGGACGTCCAATTACGCAATGACGCACAGCTGCACACTCCGAAGGCTGTCCCATTTGTGCATTACACCAGTCAAAGGAAGGACTCTTGCCTTGCCTTCGGAGGACCCGACTCTGAAGGAAGGATCCTACCAAGGAAGGATCCTTGACATTGGGACACAGCCAATGTCTTGGTGATGAAAGGCAAAGATCTGCATGAGATTTCAACCAGTATCTGTATCACAGTATCTTGATCGTTCTCAAAAGCTCCGCCCCCTTAGTTACTGTTGCTGTCCATCTAATCCTACCCAGTCAGTAGTAGTCTCCTTAGTGTGTGTTTACATCATGTGAGTGGGCGTGACTCAGGTGAAAAGATATTAATGGAATAACTCAAGGCTCCATTTTTGATCCCAGATGAAGAACATAACACACCGAGAGCCTTCTGCAGATTGTATAATGAAGTAGAGATTTATTATAGAAATATTATAAAGTAACATTTATCATGTTAAGTTGATTATCACACAGGGGCATTCATGTTTTAGTTAGAACACCAACAGCAAAACCAGATTTATAAACATAATTCCAAATGCATAAGTACATGTTTTTATTTATGTATTTATTTTCTGTGTGTGAAGCTCTTAAAGGTCTACAACTTATATTTCATTGTGAAAACTTGTGTTGTGAAAGCACAAATCAGTGAACATTGAACCTTGAACTAGTTGGGCAGGTTTAACAGGAGCCTGGGTGCACAAGTTAATAACATGATTAAAGTTCTCTCTTTCATTGGAACACCACATAGTTTGGAGCAGAGTAGAGTTCTATGTATTTATTCTCCTACATATTGAGATAAAGGCATTACGTGGCTACACGTTTTCGATTTATCCTCTGAAGTCCTCTGCACACTGAAAGCTAAATGGCATGACAGTCTATCTAGTTGGAGAGACATTTCATTTGGAACCAAAGTGGCGTACATACAGACTGTTCTGATCAGCAGGGAATAGATCACAGATGAACAACCTTACTCCTGACATGTTGCCATGAAAAAAACATGTGTGCGGTCGCAGGAAAAGTTGAAAATGTCAATAAAATGCAGTGAATGGACGGCAGGTGCAGCTGAAAGCCAGGTGTTAATCTGCTGAAGTCCTCTTGAGAAAAACCTCAGCATTCACACCAAGAAACCAGAGTCCTGTTTCACCACCTTACACTGTAGTTTTACAACCATGTGAGCAGGACTATATTTTTCACAATATGTTCATATGCAGAATTATTTCTGCAGACTCAGAGACTATATATCCTTGGGAAAATAGAGTGCTTTAGTGTATTTACTCCACATGCTGTTTACATCTCTTATAGCAGAGATTCTTTCTTACATGGCTTTTGTGAGAATTAATTTTGTGCATTATTTTTTTCAGAAGTATAAGTACAGACAGTGAACAACCTACTAATCTGGTCATTTGTTGCCAGTTGTAGACCCAGGTGCCTTATCTGATACTTAAAACGCTAAAAGATGAGTCATTAGCAATATGCAATTACTTGTGGGATTCCTCAGGGTTTCACTCTTGGGGCCCTTTTATTTCTCGTCTGTGTTGATTGGCAGGAATCACAGTGTGGACGTGTACAGAGATTAACAGCCTCGCCCATCCCTGACCTGTCAGATTTAAGAGGTTCTAATATGCTTTTCTTAACCAATTTGTGCATTATTTTGCATCCATTTAATGTAAAGCTCTTTTTTAGCCTCTGAAAACACAAAGTTTCCTAAAGTTGCCTTGAGTCTCCTTTCTCACATGAGCTCTGAATTGATGTGGCATCAACACTTATCATAGTTAATCCAAAATCCAAAATACAACAAACCACATAAGGATGAGGCTACTGCAAAAATGTAAGTAAACAGTGATACATCTCAGGATATGTCTGTACTGTAAACCTGCATTAATATGATTAAATGACACCAGCCACAGAGCTGTGAATGAGCTCTGCCTGAGCAAACGTTATGTTCAGTGAGTGTCACTGAAGCTAATTTTTAAACTGTAGAAGAATGTGATCATTGAACATGTAACTAATGTTAATCAAGAGTTTGATTGTGTGATTGTGTGTGTGTGTGTGTGTGTGTGTTCAATCTGTCAGGCTGTATGATATCAGAGGAAGGTTGTGCTTCTCTGGCCTTAACTCTGAGCTCCAACCCCTCCCATCTGAGAGAGCTGGACCTGAGCTACAATCATTCAGGAGACTCAGGAGAGAAGCTTCTGTCTGCTGGACTGAAGGATCCACACTGGAGACTGGACGCTCTCAGGTATGGACAGACAGACAGACAGACAGACAGACACTTTCAGGTGTGGACAGACAGCAGCTCTCACTGTGTCTCTGTCTCTAACTGAGTGTCTCTGGTTGATCTTTAATGATAACATGAAGTTGATTGTGACTGTGTCTCTTCCTGCAGGGTGGACCATGGTGGACTGCAGAGACTGAGACCTGGTGTGAGGAAGTGTGAGTGTGTTTCAGCTTCATTCATCAGAACTCAGCTGCACATGTTACAGCACATTTAGACTTTTTCTTGACTCAAGTTGGATGATGAATTTCTCCAGAGTTTCAATCAGGATTCAGCTTGTGTTTTCAGTCAGTGTGGCTGGAAAATGTTAGAATTCAATCAATTCATTTCAAATCCACCAACACAAAGACAATGAACACAGCGAACCAACAAAACTAATAAATACATTTCATTAAGAATGAAGCCAACAGAAAGCTGACTTTATTTCTTCTTCTCTTTTCTCTCACTGATTTTATACAAGAGTTTTGGTGCCTTCAGGTGCTGCTCGTAAACTTCACAAGTTTTACAGTTAAAGTTGTTGTGTTCCTTCACTTTTCTCCTCTGGATGTTTTTAATAAACAAGTGTTGAAAAACCTACAAGTCATAAAGAAAACAAGAAATAATTACTGTGAACAGATGTTGAGAAGTTGAATAAAGTGAGTTGAGGTGGATTTACCTTCCAGTTCCTCCCTGACTGGGAGACCTGCGACCACATGTACGACACATAACGCACAAGAAACACTGGCCCTCATTTATCAAACGAGCGTACGTCAGAAAGTGAGCGTAAAGTGGGCGTAAGACGATTTCTACGCAAGCCTTGGCATTTATCAATTTGGACGTGAGCGGAGGGTACGATCAGATCTCACGTGTGCTCTCAGCTCGTGTACGCAAATTTGAGTCAGCGTGAAGTCCACACGTCTGAGTCGGAGAATTGATCTTAGACTATTGTATCGATGCCTGGAGCTGATAAACTCTGTGGTGTTTTGATTTTTAATAGTGACAAAGCAAAACATGTTTAGACTACATAATTTATCATTAAAACATAATCCAAAAATAAATACACCCTGCGATCGTGAAATTCTTTAAACAGAATACCAGCCGAGGATATTAAATGTTGTTGTCTTCTGCTGTTTACTGTTAACCAGCTCCAACACCGGAGCGTCAGCGTCTCCTTCACCACCGGTGCTGCCCGAATAGAAACATTTCCAATCAGCGCTGCCACACGCTCCTCTGACTAGGACATCATTCTTAGTAAATGTAAAGAGGTGAATAATATATCTCCATCATAATAATAGCAATAATCGGATATTATATAGATTATTAGGCTTTATATCACGATGTAATAACTCAAACCTCGCTGGGAGTTTAATAGTCCGCTACTCTGCTGACAGCACCACTGATTTCCTTCCTTTTCACTTTTATGCTACCAAACAAAACTAGTTTGTTGTGTTGCAGCTGATGGACGTCAGCGTTTCACTTTCTGACTGAGAAATTCCTCTTCTTTTTGAATTAAAACTTACTTTAAAACATTGTTTACCTCCTTCAACCAAAAAGCTGAAAACTTCTAAGTCCGTGCTCCAAATGTAAAATATTCACTGAACTTGTTTGAGTTTATAACTATAAGTACTTTTATTTCATAAACCTCCGTCGTTGGGTTTTTCTTTAATATGTCTATATTGCCCCTTTTGTTAATTGTAATGGTGCACTTTGCTAATAAAGCTGACTTTAGAGGGTGAAAAAATCCTCCTTTTGGCCGCATTGCGCCCTTCGGTGTCGTAAACTCTGAAGGCGAGCCTTCTGAATCAGGTATATATTAGGGCGTGGTATTTAAATTACGCATGTTTCGAGCCGCCACATTTATCAACAGCCGATCCTTCTTACGCTGTGATTGGCGAGATACGATCGTTTGATAAATCACACGTGGACCCTGTCGTAAGACGAAATATACACTCAGATCTGCGCTCATTTCTACGCTCGCTTGATAAATGAGGGCCAATGTGTTTGCATATTTGTGTGTTGAGTTTTTGCATGTGGCTCCTGTCTGATGAAAAGCACCTTAAAGCCAGTTGGTGGAGCCACGGCCCTCTGATATTCATTTAAAAATCCAGACTGTGCTGAAAGTTTTTTGTATCAGTTGACAGTTTGACATTTGATGATCATAGATGTGAACTTTGTGCTGAATGTGACCTCTTTGGTGGAGCTAATAACAGTTTGATAAAGCAGATGGTTCAGAGCTGCTTTGTGCTGCAGTGGAAGATGATGTGTCACTTTTATTAGTGAGACTTTATTCACTACATGTGTTTATTGATGTAGATTTCCATCAGCTGTCATCCTCGAGTCCACACGAGGAAAAACACACAATATTACTGACATGTTGACTCTCATGTTAACTTACTGTTACACTGTAAAACTTTGAAGGATTTTATTTCAGTAATTGTCAGTAAAGTTGTTAATAAATCAGCAGAAGATAACCTGCAGCTGTTTTGTGTCTCGTTCTCTCCATCAGATGTCTGTGAACTGGAACTGGACACAAACACAGTAAACAGAGGGCTCAAACTCTCTGACAACAACAGGAAGGTGACACGTGTGGAGAAGAATCCAGACAGATTTGACTTCTGGCATCAGCTGCTGTGTAGAACTGGTCTGACTGGTTGCTATTACTGGGGGGTCGAGTAGAGAGGAAGAGTTGATATATCAGTGAGTTACAGAGGAATCAGCAGGAAAGGAGGCAGTGAAGACTGTATGTTTGGAAGGAATGATCAGTCCTGGAAGCTGGACTGCTTTGATGGTGGTTACTCTGTCAGCCACAATAAGAGAAGAACAGACCTCTCCTCCTTCTCCTCCTCCACCTCCTCCTCTGGTAGAGTAGCAGTGTATGTGGACTGTCCTGCTGGCACTCTGTCCTTCTACAGAGTCTCCTCTGACACACTGATCGACCTCCACACTAGAGCATGACACAGGAGTGTATTTTCACTCCCGTCCCATTCCACTCCAGAGAAAAAATTCAATCCCATCCCGTCCCACTCCTGTAGAATGACTCCTGCTCCCACTCAAAATTACTCCCACTCCCATCCCACGCTGTTTAAAAAACAAAAAGTTAGTTTTTTAGGAAAGTCAATGGATTTTGTGTTTTTGTTAGAGTAATGTTTTTGTCTGTTTATGTCCATCTCAGTTGAATGAACCCAAACATGTTGCAAAAATTATAAATTTCCACAGTGAAAAGTCCTGTAAGTTTGTGGGAATACACTTGAAGTCCTGTAGAATGAACCTACAGTAGAATTAGTGACTGGAAACAGACAGTTTAATTTTAATTAATTTTGAATGTTTAATTTGTAACGTACAGTACATATTCAAGTGCATTTTATAATGAATTTCCACACTGAAAAGTCCTGTAAATTTGTGAGAATATACCCGAAGACCTGTCGAATTAACCTGCAAATTAGTGACTGGAAACAGACCGTTTAATTTCAATTAATTTTAATATAATGTAATATTTTACTGTACAGTCTATATCTAAAGGCATTTTATAAAATAAAAAAATCCACATTGAACAGTTCTGTGAATATCATGCAATTAATCTTATCTCCACATTTATCTGATATTTGGGCCTGGTTGTGTAACACTTTATTCTGAAAACCGCACGTCGACACAGCAAATACATTTTCGGCACGACGCAATTTGATTATTTCACGTGATGTGTTCATGTAACATTAATACTTCATCTCCTCTCTGCTGGTAAGAGTTTTATACTGAAAAAAGGTGAGAAAGAATGACAGTAAAGTGTTTCTCCTTCATGTCAGCTTGCTTGAAGCAGTTTCTGTGAATTTACCATAAATATCACAATACGGGGCGCACTACATTATATAGGGACGGCTACGGAGAAATGACGGCTCACTTGACCGCAGTCATAAATCTATGCAATATCTGTGTCTTCCCAACAAGTTCAGTAAGCCTCACTGACGGATCATTGTTCCTCACTTTAATTTGAAGCTTCATCCCAGCTTCATCGCCCTGCCTCCACCTCCCTCCATTGTTGTTTTGTGTGTCTCCCGCGCATTTAACTTTGGTAGTGGCCGGCCCGGAAGTCAAAGCACTGTTGGATGTGTAGCTAACTCAAGTCAAAATAGTTTTGGCTCATTGAAAGATGACTAAAAAATGGACACGTCTGTCCTTTTGGTTGTTTAACACGGCTGAAAATCATCATCTATTAATGGCGTTCCCGCTCCTGCCCCTTCCCATTGATTTTTATTCCCGTCCCAATCACGGGATTAATAAAACTTTGACTCACGTGACCCGCGGGAATTCCCGACAAATGTCATCCTCTACTCCACACCTTCAACACCACATTCACTGAAACTCTTTATCTTGGCTTTGGGTTTGGGTACTATCGTTCCTCAGTGTCTCTGTGTCCTCTGCAGGTCTGAGAGTCTCTCCTGTGGACAGAAACTCCGCTGACTGATATCAAGGTTCAGTCTTTTCACCATCACTCTGCACTGTCTTTATTAGTATAAATAAAGAAGACGTGCAATGTTACAGATGTGGAAGAAGGACGTTTTTGTGATGTTCTTGATATATGATTTGAGGTGAGAAGTCCTAGAAAGAGACAGAGGACAGACAGACAACAGAGGACCAAAGGTTGTAAAAAAAGAAAGGAAAAGAAAAGAATGAAATAAAATGTTGAATAAATATCTTTCTTAAAGTGAATACTGAAGATGGTGTGATTGTGTTACGGCTTTATAATCATACATTCATGAGTTGTTTCTAAAGTGTCTTGGAGAAACAATAGACGTGTCCGGCGTGTCCGATTTAACAAAGTGCACGGTCATCTCCACTGAAGGACAGAAATGTGGAAACACCTCTAGTGACAAACTCTTCTCAGAAAAACACCAAGGCCAAACATTTTAGGGGACATAAACATTTTAATTTGGGATTTTAAGAAGTGTGCAGTACCACTTTATCAGGACCAAATTTGATACCGTATACCACTCGCTGGGCGTATTAGTCTAACAAATAAACAATATATTCTCACAAAATGTCAAGAAAGGACAAACTTTTACATTAAACCCGTACATCGTCTGAACAGAGTCTCTCTCTTCCACCGGACTAAAACTAGCTTAATTAACTCATGCTTAAAACACACTTGGTTCAAACTGGACAGAAACATAAATAAAACTCACCCAAACCGTTTAGATGGTGTGTCTTCTGCTCCAACACTCCCCAGCTCTGGTTTGGTCCAAATATGTCCTGAATTCACCGAGTGAAAGGTGGAAATGTGCCGCCGGCTGCACTCGCTGTTTCTCCCCGGCTGTCCCTCTGCTCCTGTCGGCTAACCGCTGATGAGCTGCCTGCTGAGCTGAGCAGCCTCCTGCTCCTTCAGAGGAAACATCATTAAATCATAAAGAGGAAGATCGCTGCTGCTGCTGCTGCTGCTGTTTGTCTCCAGCTCAACTCTGTCCCGGTGAGGAGGACAACATGCACTTCACCTGTGCGACCAGCAGGTGGCGCGCACTGATTTAGAAAGGAGGATATCTGACATCTACATTTTAAAGATAAGAGTATTTCCATTTTATGTGACTTTATGCTTCTACTCTATTACATTTGGCTGAGAGCTTTATTTACTTTTCAGGTCGAGATTTAAAAAACATGATCAATTTAAAGTGATTACACTGATTTCTTTTTAAAAACAACAATAATAATAAATGGATCGAAAGGATGCAGAAATAACTTCAACATGATGCTGATGTGGAAAAAGTCTAAGTTGATGCTTTGTCAGGTCTGTCTGAAGAACACAAGAACACTGCTGTTAAAATGATGGTTTTCTACATGGAGTCTGGTTTAATCAGAGCTACAAATCAATGGATATAATTTATTAGGGTGTTTTATGTATTATGGAACAGTTTAAGGATTGAAACACAAGACAAATAACACACAAAAAGTCAAGTGACATTTTCAAATAATTCATCCGTATAAATTAAGGTTTGGTTTCATGTTCATAAATAGATTTATCCCTTGATTTAATGTGAATAAATGGATCTAAATGATGCAGAAATAACTCCAACATGATGCGGATGTGGAAACAGTCTGAATTGATGCTTTGTCAGGTCTGTCTGAAGAACACAAGAACACTGCTGTTAAAACAATGGTTTTCTACATGGAGTCTGGTTTAATCAGAGCTATAAATCAATGGATACCATTTATTAGGGTGTTTTTTTCATGGATTGTTGAACAGTTGAAATAGTTTCTAAGAGACTGAAACACCAAACAAATAATACAAAAAGTTAACTTAAAATTATAGATAATTAAGGTTTAAATTAAGGTATGCTTTCATGTTATTTTTATGAGTTTTTATGCCATTAATCAGTTTGAACCCTAACTGTGATTTAATGTGAATAAACTGGTCCAAATGATGCAGAAATAGCTCCAACATGATGCTGAAGTGGAAACTGTCTGAATTGATGCTTTGTCAGGTCTGTCTAAAGAACACAAGAACGCTGCTGTTAAAATGATGGTTTTCTCCATGGAGTCTGGTTGGATGAGAGAATCTGCATTCGACACTTTATCTAGTTAGTCCTGATTTCAGGTTCTATATTGCAGGAAAAGACACGTTATTAAAGTTCAGTGAAGCCTTTCCTGAGAGACAAACCCTTCGAGTGTTAGGGTTGTAGAAGCGAACAGTGCAGTGAAGACGAGCTCTTCAGTGGTGGTTCTACACAGGGGCCTCCAGGGGCCACTGCCCCTGTGAAGAAGCCCTTGGCCCCTGTTGTGGCCCCTGTGTCAAATTAATAATAAAATGATCAATTTATAACGATGAACAACGGAACAATTCTCACCTATTTTTTTGTTCAAACAATATCTCATTGTGCACAAAAGGAACCCAGAATGTTACATTGTATAATAGTTTAATTGTGCAATAAAAGCTTGTGTATATATAAGAAATGATCATTCTCACTATACTGCACTTTCAAAATAAAAAAAAAGTCCTTCTCAGTAAGTCTCATTGTTTCAATCAGTGTATTTGTATCTTCCAAAAATTCTTAAATGAAAATTTTAAATGAGCTAAAATAAAGGTTTTGAATACTTAAATATCATCTTTGCCGTTTTTTAATGGGCCCCTCTGATTAAACACTGGCCCCTGCTTGGCCCCCACAGTAAAATTAGTCTAGAACCGCCACTGGAGCTCGCCTGGTGTCTTTAGGACGGACCGGGACCACAGAGGACATCAGGACATCAGACAGAAGAGGTGGCTCCTCTGTAACTCAATCCATCGATCACATAATTGAGTCAGAGCGGGATAATGAAATCCCTGCAGGTTGACCGTAGTTCTCTTTAACTGTCTCCTCTCATATATTTCTCTCTTAATCCTCAGAGATCTGAGCGCCGCGGCCTGCACATCACAGAAAACCGTCAATACAGAGAAAAAAACTGCAGGTGGAATCAGATTCTCTGTTTCATTTAATGCCCACAAGACAAGACAATCAAAGTAAAGTGGTTCTAAAAACACATAAAAAATATCAATTAAATTAGTTATAAATCCAAAAAAAGATCGAATGTGGTCTTAAATGTAAATAACTATTATAACTATTATTACTACTACTATTATTATGCATTATTGTAGAGTTATAAAAATCCTTAGTCAGTTTTTATTCTCTTTATGCATGAAGAAAACATTTGAATTTGTATTTTTCACAGTCTCTCTGGTGAACGGCATCGTTTCAGTTTCAACTGAAGAAATATGTATTAATCTATATATATAACACCTCATTCAAATTAAAGTTGGAAAAATTATAATTTTTATTTATTTAATTATTATATTTTTCATTATTTCATATTATTATTATTATTATTATTATTATTATTATGTAATATCTTATCTTCTCCAGTAAAGAATGCGGCTTGGTATAACTGTCGGATATATTTTTTGATATTTATAGACAATAATTTAATAATAATTCTTGTTTGTTCAAGTAGAGAAGGACAAACATTATTATTATTCTAATTATAATTCTCAAAGTATTATTATTTTGGTTGTTATTGTTCTTTTCTTTTTTTGCTGCATGGAATTATTGTTACATTATTATTATTAGTGTTTTTGTTGTTGTTATTATTATTATTTGCTTTTCTTGCAGCATGGAATTATATATGTTATAAACGTTAAAAATAACATTATAAACAAGTTTTTAATGTCAAAAAATTATTAACATGTGAAAAGAAACAGTTTAGATTCAGTATTTCCTCATTCATTTATTATTTTATCTGGATTTTTGTATGAATAACAGTTTTCATCAGTCTTCCTCCGGCTCAATGAAATAAATCTGAATTATTATTTACAAATGTCAAACCTGCAGACAGAAACCAGGGTTTAATATCCCACACTAACCTTTAAATAAAAAACAAGCAATCAATAAAAATCATCATCGACTTTATTTAAGATGAAGGTCGGTCATGTTTTTATCTCTCCTCCACCTCCTCCTCCTCCTGTCTCTCCTCCTCTCTCTTTCCTCCTCCTCCACTTCCGCCTCCTCCTTCACTTCGTCCTCCTCTCTCTCTCCCCTCCTCCTCCTCCTCCTCTCTCACTCTTTTTTTTTTTAAATGTATTTTTTTGGGCTTTTTCATGCCTTTAATGGATAGGATAGCTGAAGATAGACAGGAAGCAGGGGGCAGAGAGAGGGGAATGACATGCAGTAAACGGCCGTCCGATGCGGGACTCGAACCGGGGCCAGCTGCAGTGAGGACTGTAGCCTCTACACATGGGGCGCCTGCGTAACCCACTACGCTACCGACCACCCCCCTTCCTCTCTCACTCTTCATCTTTCTGCAGAATTGTTGTTCTTTATTTCTTGTCTTTCACTTTCACACAGATGATGAAAAACAGAGGGAGTCATCACACTCATTACTGTTCACAGCAAGCTGTACACACACACACACACACACACACACACACACACACACACACACACACACACTCCCTGCCGTCAGATTCCTGTTCTGGCTTCAAACAGTTTGTGTTTGATGATGATCGGCCAAGAAAAACTGGAGATAAGGTCAAATATATTTAGTATAAAATATAGAACTAGATGTTCTTTTTCTCCTCCTCCTCTACCTCCTCCTTCTCCTGTTCTGCCTCCTTCTCTTTCTCCTCCTTTTGCTCCTCCTCCTCTCTCTCTTCCTCTCTCTCCTCCTCCCCCTCCCCCCCTCTCTCTCCTCCTCCTGCTCTTCCTTCTCTTCCTCCTCCTCCTCCTCTCTCTCTTCCTCTCTCTCCTCCTCCCCCTCCCCCTCTCTCTGTCCTCCCCCTCCTCCTCCACTTCTTCCTCTCCTTTTCCTCCTCCTCCTCCTCTGATCTCCTCAGCGGTGAAGTCTATCAATAATTTACTAGAATCTAAAATTCAAATGAACACACACACACACACACACACACACACACACACACAGTCTTCTCCTCCACAGAATCGGAGGTAAAACGAAGCCGGCTCGTCGTGCCTCTTTCTTTCTCTCTCTGTTATTATTTTCTTTCAGCCATGTAGAAACAAATCTTACAAAATAAAAGCACAACGCCATTTAAGAAAATAAAAGCATTTCCGTCATTAATTCATGAACATTTATTTACTGTTTAAAGTGTCTTTTAGAACGTCTTACCTTAGCTTTTTAGATCTTAAACTGAAAGTGAAGTGTCTCAAAACCAGCGTGAGCTGAAAACAACCTGCCGGACCGACCAGCAGGTGGAGCACTGACGAGATGATGATCACTAACTGGAAGGGAGGCGACCCTTAAACAACTTTTGTGGCCAAAAAAGTGTTTCATGTAACAAAAATATGACCAATAAAGTAAAACAAACCAGGACTTTCACCAGGAGACAGTCGTTCATGACCTGTGTTCGTAAGCTGATAACAAGCTGCCGGACCGACCAGTAGGTGGAGCACTGACGGGATGATTATCACTGATAAAAACCCATTTAATCATCTGATAACGGCCAAATCTGAACTAACTGGAGGGTACGGTGTATTTTCAGCAACTTTTAATGCCAAAAAAATTTGAAAATGTTGCACTGAAATCAGATTTCTTCTGAAGGTGTTTGTGTCAACAACACTGACTCATATTTCCAGCATGTTTCTGTGTATAATACATGTTTACGACGCAATAACTGAAAGCACGGAGCGGCCTGAGATTTACAGCGCAGTAGGGTAAGTGATGCCTGTAATCACTGCGACACGTGAATTTAATCTCTCGCCATAACAAATAAAGGCGCCACATACAGGAAGAGTGGATGGATTGACGAGCCGGCAGACTGGAGGAGGTCGTATTTAACTGGGATTTATTCCCTTCAAACATGATCAAATACTCAACATCAGTAGGTCAACAGTGTGTTTGATAAATGCATTAGTGTACACCCATACTCGTTCAGCAGTCACTGTAAGGCATGCACAGGCACAGAAAGGGTCCGGCAATCAAGAACAAGAGAAGGACACAACGAAGTCATGCTCCGCCCCCCAAAAACCTCTCCGAGTTAAAAAAAAGCAGGCAGGAAGCAGGTTATAGTGAGCGTTACAAACAACAGGTTATCATGTTGATACAAAAAGAGATCCAGAGAATGGGAAATATAAAAATACAAAGGTCAGGTAATCAGCTGTCAAAAGAGCCTTTACAAAAGAAAATCATAGAGGGAAAACACACGAAGAGACCCAACAATAAAATAAAACAGCATCAACATCCAGTTTACAGAGTTCTGAGGAAGATCTGCAGCTTTTCTTTTTTTTACTTTATAACAAAAGTCAAAGCTTCTATTCCTCATATTACATTTACTGATATCCTATAAATGCAGCTTATACTCATGTTGTTCCAGGTTTAAAAAGAAAGAATGAATAAATGAACAGCATCAAACAATCTGAGATTTTAAAATCTGCAGTTTATTCATGTGTTTTTGTCAGAAATCAGAGCAAAGCTGCATAAAATCAAAGTAAAGCACTCAAATGATTAATTCCAAATGAGTCTTTTAGTGTTTTTCCCCTCTGTGACACATGCAGAGTTTAATTTATTTTGTGCTTTTTGGGGAGTTTTGTGGGAAACTGCTGCTGTTTTGGGTTTCTGTGAGAACACATGATGTCATTCTGTCTGCAGAGATTTTTTTTATGATATGTTCCCTTTAATGCTGAATTATGTTTAAATGTTTAACCTGAAACACTGAGACACAAACTTATAAAGATCTCTGCTGAAAATCTTCCTCAGAACTTTTCTTTCCTTCTGTCGTGTTCGCGCCAAACGAGAGGCAGAAACCAACATTTCTTTCGCCAAACAACAAATAAATTCTGTCATTTCAGGAGCAGGACCACACCTCAACGGCACCACGTCCAGCCTTCATTTAACCCTTTGTCCCTCACAATGTCAATAAGTTGACGCTTTTATCCAAAGGGACAAATGACTCATTCTGTCTCTGCCTCTCTGTGTGTCAAGAAAACCGATGAGACGTGAAAAAAGATGCAAAATGACTAAAAGAGGGTGTAAAAATTACAAATAAAAGACCCAAAGTGACTTAAAAAGATGTAAAAATGACCAAAAGAAGGCATAAAATAACCAAAAAAGACACAAAATAACAAAAGACACAAAAGGGCCAACAAAGAAATAGAAAATGACAAAAAAAAGACACTAAATGACCAAAATGTGATTTGTTAAAATGGCCCAGAAGAAGACATAAAATAACCAAAAAAGACAAAAAAAAGGGCCAACAAGACAAAAAAAAGACAAAAATATAAAAAATGCTCAAAAAAAGACAAAAAACAACAAAAATTAACCAAAAAGAAAATATATTAAAAAAATATATACATGCAAAATGACCAATAAAAAACTCTTAACTGTTCCCCAGCAGAGCAGTGTTGGTGTCCATGTGAAACCAAAGTGCAGCATGTGATTCAAACTTCTCTTAACTTCCTGCATCACGTTTTTATTGAACTATGTCTCTTCCAGTAGTCACGTTGTCCTCCTAACTACTTTTACAGCATTTACATGATTTATTCCCTCTTTAAACTGTCTTTTAGAGCCTAACCAGGAACTGTTTGGCCCTAACCGTAGAGAAGTGCTGACGGAACACAAATTCAACTGAACCCTCCAAAACCTTTCTCTGCACTCTGTTGATGGTGTGGTCCTGGCTAGTGAAGAACATGTTGTGGAAGTCCCGGATCACGTCTGGATTAATAACATCATCCAGAGCAGGTTTTCAGGGACTGCACCCAGAATAAAGAGACTTTGCTGTGATTTATTTGCTATAAAATGATGCAGGAATAACCACATCATGATGCAGATGTGTAAAAAGTCTGAAGTCATGCTTTGTCTGGTGTTTCTGCAAAACGAGAAGCAAATCACTTTTAAAATGCTTGTTTTCTGAATGGAGGCTGGTTCATTAGATCGATGTTATTTCAAACGTTTGGTGCGAACATGGTGCTATCATCAGACCGGTCAGTTCCTACAGGGCAGAACTCTGTTATGATGATATATTTTCTATTTACAGACCTTGTGTGAGTTAAACTCTGTGTTCACAATTCAAACCCTGCACGTTAAAAATCACAGTTAGTAAAAGTGGAAACACAACAGAGCAAACGATAGAGATTTAACAGTCAGTTAAAACCATCAGAGTGGAACAAACGTGAGGTGGTAGAAACACTGAGCAGCTCTGAGAGGTAGCGCAAGCAAAGTCCAAACACAACCGTGTCCGAGTCCGCCGGAGCACGACTCGGAGAAGCGAGCATTCGTACTGACATCGAGCTTGTTTTGCATAATGTGATTAGTAAACAGCATGCTACATACAGTCCAGAGCGGCGAGCTGTCTCGCTGAGCTCACCTCCACACAGAGATGCCGTCTCATCCACGCTTTAGAAAACACTCGTGCATTTGTGGCGGTGAGTTTTTTCCGTTGGTCAGTTACGTCACGCGTCAGATCTGCCCGATCCGTCCCAGTAACCCGATCTGTTTGTCCCACCGTCAGAAGACCTTTTTTCAAGCATTTTCACAGTTTTGTTAATGGATGATGGAATTATCTCCATAACTGAGACAAAAAACGCCTTTATTTAATTGGGAAAAAAATATTCTTTACTTTATTGGCTCTAAATTTGGGACAGTCGTTGAAATTAGCTACATATATTAGAATTTTTTTCCCAAAATTGGGGGAAAAGGAGTAATAGAAGGAAAGTGTATTTTTATTGTATTGGCTCTAAATTTGATACATAATTTACAAAAGAAGAAAAACTTTGAAAATAGCTTCATATTTCATATTTATTTTATTTTAACCAAAATAAGGGAAAGTGTTTAGGGAGAAATTGGGTCTTTGTTCTATGTTTCTCTAGCTTATTAGCTCCATATTTTAGACATTCTTTACAAAAGCAAGAGAAATGTATATTTAACATTTAAATCATCAGTTTCTTAACTATTAAAACCAACAATAACATTATTTTTTATTTAAACTGCAGAATTAAATAAACCGGGTTCCGGTTCTACCTGGAGCTTTTTCATTCGCTCCAGATTTTAGATAATCTTAACAATAAATAAAAACATTCTCACTCTTCTATTTCAGAACTATTAAACCAGACGATATCGTGACTGTATTGAGACCCCAGAGACTGGAGGCAGGAAGCAGAGTGAAACAGGTTTCCTGTGCAGATCGGGCAGCGACAGGACGTCTTCTCCGGGCAGACAAGTTACAATTCCTCATATAATTTATTTACAAAGTGCTACTCAGTTAGCTGTGCTGTTAAGTGAGGCTACAGTCTGAGAAAAGCATTCGGATATAAATACTGTAAACATGCACGGGTTATAGGAGTTAGTTTAGTTCTAGAACAACAGCTTATTTTTCTCAAAGTTCCCCCAAAACGATCTGTCACACACACACACACACACACACACACACACACACACACACACACTCAAAGAAAGGGAGGCTGTTCCTGCAGGTTGGCTCTCTGAGTGTTTGGCGCAGCTTCAAGCTGAGGAAACGCTGAGTGGACGAGATGAGCCTGATGACAGGTTCATCTGAGGACGGATGAAGCTGTTAATCAACCAACCGGACACCATCAGCTTCAGTCTGCCGGAGAACCTGCTGGTTCCTGTGAACTTTAATGATGGAAATGTCACGTAAAAGCTCAGCAGAGGAGATAAACGTCTGTATGAGAGCTGCGTCTCGGGTAATTATAGTAATTACTATAACAAGATAATTAAGGGCCTGGAAACGACTCTGATCTGATCTAAAAGTCAATTTTTATGTCCAGAAATGAATCTCTTCTTTTCCTCATTAATATAATTAGTTTAAATTAAGGGAAAATTAGTTGAAATGTTTCCACTGGAGCCAAACAGACAAGTACTACAAACAGATTCATTAAGATATTAACCTTATCACCTTTCTATGCCAATTTTTTGCCTGATTTTGACTTGTTTTTTACATAATGTATGCTCATTATGCTAATGAGGAGAGGGTTACATGACTGCACCATGGTAACAGTTGGTGGGCATCGCAACCTCACAGCTCCAGTCTGGGTTGTCTGAATCAGAGTGAAATTGATCAGATAAAAACAAAAGATTTGCAGAGGGGCATGTACGAAGGTGGAGGGCTGAAAGCTACTCACACGTTTTATTTCGTATTGGTTGGAAAGTTGGCGGTGAAGAATGTAAACACAGAAATAAACAAATCGACACGGAACCGAGCGCAAACTGAGTCCGCTTGGTTCTAGCAGCCGTAATCTGCTCTGGTGTTCACCAAACCAAACCCAGCAGACTTCAGTCCTCTCCCATCGTGTTGAATCTGTCGCTCTGTGTAGATTGGTTGTTTTGGTCTGCACCAGAGTTTTAGTTTTGGCTTTAATACTTTAGTTTTAAAGCTGTTTTTTAAACGCATTTATTGCAGCTTTAGTCCTACCCACACTGGTGCTGTTGATCTGATCCGAAATACTAATTTCTCTAATGAACTCCAGTTCAAAACTCCTGCAAACTACAACCTTGATAATAAAGATAGTAGTAAAGGTAGTGAGATTAATAACTCTCTGACAGTGCCAATCAAAACTTAATGCTATTTTTTATTTTCGTAAAGGCAGAATTTATGGTTGGGGACGTTGTATTGGATCATATTAGATTATACAAGTGGATTTAATGAGGTGTTGGGTGTGAAGCCTGGAGCTTCGGTCGGTTTGTTCAGGTTTTCTCCCATTAGTTTAGTTGGTACCAGCAGTTTGTGTTTTGTGTTGTCCGCTATTTAAACGTTTTTTCGTAGAGTCACAACCGTTTGGATCTATAATATTCAATAATAAAGAGTTATAATAGGGTCCGTCTGCCCTCTAAAGGATGGACAAGGTGCTCCCAGCTGGAGGCTGACCTGAACCTTAAACAGCAGCTGAAGAAGTGGAGTTTTGAATGAAGCTTCGGTGAGTTTTACAGACATGGATTAGACCAAGTTAGGAAGTTTTTTTTCCTTGCCCGAGTCATCGTTGTTAAACTCTGTAACTTCACGGAACATTTTATCGTACCGGCTGCTGTAGTGCAGCTGATTTATCTGCAGGAACATGCTTCATTTTTTTTATTTCAGATAGAAAGATGAAATGAATACTGAGGAAGATTCCACAGCTTGTGAGACGTGACGTGAGGACTGAGCTCTCTGTGGCACCATGCAGCAGCAGCAGGAGTGTGTCCACCAGCAGGAACAGCTGGACGATGAAAAACAAGTCACTCTCACGGTACAAAGAACGTTCGTCTCCATGTTGAACTATCAGCAGCAGCAGCATCTCCCAGTTTCAGTTCAGCTCAACACCAAGTTTCTATTATTTGGCATCAAAGAGTGGAAACCACGTCCACCCACAGTTTGCATCATCACTGGAGACTCATTCAGAGGTCAGATAATCCCTTTTCCATGACGGCCCTTGTTCATCTCTGACCAGGAGATCAGCTGCTACCACAGAATGAAATGAGCATCGTGTGATCCTTCCTTTTCTCCCAATCGGAGTCCAGATCAGGGGTCGGCGTCGGGAGTCGGAGGTAGAGCGGACCATGCTCGTCGTGCAGCAAGAAACAACAGCAAAGAACAGGAACAGATTTTTCATCCGGTGCAGGCGCTTGAGAATGGGAGTGCTTCAGGAGGTCGGAGGGGAAACGGTGTCGTGTCGGTCGTGAAGTCGGTGTCGCTGTTTCCAGGCGGTTTCAATCAGGATTTTAAAATCACTGGAGATGGAAAGAAGACAGTGAGAGAGAGTCAGAGAACAACATGAGGAGCTTTACTGGAGTCAAACTTTTCACTTTCTCTGTATGTCTAAACAAACAAGAGAACAACATGGTAAATGGTAAATGGACCTGCACTTACATAGCGCTTTTCTAGTCGCTTTGTGACCACTCAAAGCGCTTTACACTAGAGACTGTGCTCATTCACTATGAATTCCCAATGGTGGCAGGTGGCACTGTTTAGGCTACCCTAAACAGTGCCACCTGCCACCATTGGGAATTCATTCTCACACCGATGAACACAGCATCGGGAGCAATTTTGGGGTTCAGTATCTTGCTCAAGGATATTTCGACATGTAGGCTGCGACGGTCAGGGATCGAACCACCAACCGGTTGGGGGGGAACCCGCTCTACCAACTGAGCCGCAGCCGCCCAACATGACAAACCTCAACACAAACCAGGTCCAACCATCAATTAACAAACATCCAAAGATAAATAATAATACTAATAGTTTAGTGCTGGAGCTTGCTTGTCCTTCGATACATTCAATAACCTCTAAGAATAACAGATAATATACAAACATCTGTCGTCTATTGTCTGTGTACAAAAACACTTTCTGCTGCTACACTTCTGTGCAATATAAATATTCTCTTTTTTTTTTTTTACAGTTTTATATTTTATATTTATACTTTATTTGTGACATTCCAGAGTACAATCACTGTGAGCCAGTGCAACAGGATTTTGTTCTATGTGCATATTTATATGTATAACTGAATGACAATAAAGTTTGTCTAAGTCAAAATAAAAATTAATAAATTGCATTAAATAATAAACAATCAACCAGTATTAAGGACTCCCCATACTAAAAATATTTCCCTTTCTATATATATATATATATATATTTTTTTTTTACCATCTTCAATTGTATTTACAATGAATCCATGTCTTTGTTTCTTCGTTGTGTTTTTTAGAACTGTGATCACAATCTATGGGCACTTCATGGTGCATTCAGGTGCACCTTGTAATTTTCCACCATATTTTGATGCAGAAAAAGTCCCTGATACCGACACAGACACACGAATAAGGAGAGAAGTGGAATTTTACCACTTTAGTTCAGGAGCAGAAGACATTTAATCTACTAAAGCAGTGTTTCCACTCAGCAAATGGCCTTTGTGTTCTCTCAGACCTCGTGAATGAATAAATCAGAGAGGGCTAACTGTGACAGCTCCAAGTCTAAAGTCCCTGGAGCCGTTTCAGCTCTCTGACTCATTACAAAGTCCAGTTCAGTCTATCAGGCTGGGTTCTGGGAAAACAGAGTCAAGAAGTGTCAGAAGTAATCACTAATATTTCCTTTTGTTTGTTCAAATATTTCACTGTCACAAGTCGATACAGAAAATTCATCTTGAGGGAGAAAGTTTATTGAAAATGGGTGTTACTCACGTCCCCAGTTGAGGACGATGGCTGCCGTGATGATGACGATGCCTCCCAGGATGGACACGATGGACAGAACCATGGCGTTGCGGCCCAAACGGCGAGCACCGTCCAAGTTGCCCTGCTGCAGACTGTTCCGGGACTGAGCAGTAAAAACAAGGGAAGAAGATTTAATCACCACCAAACTAACTTTAGGAGGGATACAACAGAAATCAGACTTTGTTGCCTTTGAAAAAAAAAGTAAATCCAGCCGAATGTCACCAATCTGCTACAAATAACTCGATTTTACACCTTCAGATTACATGCAATGCATAACTCTAGTCCTGCTGCATCTGATCACCAAACTGTCCCCGTGTCTCTGTTTGGAGTTAGTGATGCCCTTAGCGGCCGCAGTACTTTGGAGTATAAAGCACAAAGTGTCAGTTAGGGTGGGAGGGAGTGGAGGCTTTTAAAGCCTAACCAGGAACTGTTTGACCCTGACCTTAGAGAAGTGCTGACGGAGCACAAATTCAACCAAACTGAAGCTTTTTGTTCCAGCAGTGAACCATACCATATCCTGAGACTCTCATAGGAGTCTATGGGAGCAGTGTTAGAGACACTGAGGGTCAGAGGCAGCAGGATGGAGTTTAGCATCTGCGTTGCATGTAATGTGAAAGTCGTGTTATTTTTGCAGATTGAAGAGAGCAGGTTGGTGAATCAGTTGGTCAGAACTGAGACAGAAAAGTAAAAACACTCTTTCATTGCATAAAAAACCGTACCATCACGGAGAAAGTGAGCGCGACGATGTTGATTGGCCACAGCGGACAGAAGCAGGACAGGATGGCGAGCAGCAGGTAGTCCCGGGGCTTGGAGCCATCCTGAGCCACCTCTGGCATGGTGCTGGGACGACGGCTGAGCGAGGGCCGGGGGGAGCCCGCCGCCAGCGAGCCGGACCGGCTGCTCAGACCAGGCCGGCCGTTGGCGTGACCGCCAGGCTTACCGTGAAGAACGGGCGACACAGAGGACACTGTGGGGGAGTCCACCAGCACAGGACCGACGCCGTTACCTGCAAGAGACCGAGGAGGATAAATATAGATTTGTGTTTT
Source organism: Centropristis striata (assembly GCF_030273125.1). Classification (NCBI taxonomy): domain Eukaryota; kingdom Metazoa; phylum Chordata; class Actinopteri; order Perciformes; family Serranidae; genus Centropristis; species Centropristis striata. Next base: position 22,071,775 of record NC_081529.1, on the reverse strand, counting down.
TAAAGATTTATGTCGGCACTGAGCCACAGACAGGAAGTCAGACAGCAAAGATGTTTTATTTTTAAGAATACCTTTTCATTTATCACAGTTTTTGGCAGCCACACTCTACCAAAAGGATATTTTAATGTATTTTCAAACAATATGAGAATCAGGAATAGAAAAGATCTGAATAATACTGTTTATTTTTTATGTTAGCACCAATGAGACTTTCTATTAGACATATTTATTTGTTGATTATATTTGGTATCTGCAGAGTATATATAAAGAAATTTAGTGCAGTAAAAAGTATATTATTGAGATTTAGAGTATAAAGTGAGTGTAACAGTAAGTGGGCTGTTGGGTGGGGTCTATCTCAGGTGTGGGACAGGTGTATTTACTGGTCTCCATGTTATCAGTGATCACTGTCAGGTGGTCCATTTCCTCCGTTTGATTAGCACCAGCGTCTGTGGTAGTGGGCGGGGCTTCTTGCTCTGCGCCGGTGGGTTGAGAGGTGACGGCGCCGTGGTCGGCCTCTCCTGCCTGCTGCGTGCTGATTGGCTGTTCGGGCTGCTGGGACGCCTCCATGCTGCTGGCCATGAAACGGCGAGACGGAGAAAGGTGTTGAAGAGAAGCTGAAGGCGGCGCTCTGAAACACAACGGTCAGACGGATTATTAAATGATTTGGATTGAGTCCGGAAGCTTGTTTTTGCTGCCATCTAATGGCCAAAAACTGAATTAGATTGGATATCACATAAGTCAGTATTTCTTTTAGTATTTCTACATAATAATAAAAATAATAATAATTTTGTCGGTGAAGTTATTGTTTTCCTTGAAAGCAGAACTATGCAGCATTTTCAACCTAATAAAACAGTTTAGAAACCATTGTGATGATAAAATGACCTGTTTGCCCCCCCTGCTGGCTCATGGAGGAAAACCAGCCTTGCAAGATAATTGGAAGTCTCATCAACTCATTGGCTTGTTGCTATGTGTCCGTGTAGAATAATGAACAGTCAGATGCTGCTGCTCAGGATTTACCCTGCAGATCTACCGTGATATTAAAAGTTTGAGTCGGGAGATTTGAGAAGCAATATTAAAACTACTGCTCCACAATGAAAACAACATTATTACATTTGTGTCTTTAAGGTTCATCTTTTTTATCTTCTCAGATATTAACGGAAGACACATCTACAACTCTGGAGCTTTCAGTTCTAATTCATGATCCTCCTCAGCCAAGTTTTCACCAATTTCCATGTAATTCATTGTTTAAAATCCCATTTTGTTCTTGTACTTTAAGGACTTCTTGAAATACGTTCAGTACAACTTGAACATCCTGTGATCCAGCTGAAAGCTCCAGAAAAGCCACTTAATGGATGAGATTGTTTTGTTTTCAATGTCAAAACTGTAATTTCATACATTACATGTTGAGGAAGCTCAAGAACAGCTACTAAATGGACCCCGTGTTGAGATCTCGTCAAGAGTGAAGACATGATCAGGTACAGCTCTGAGAACCAGTTGGTTTTCCAAAAGTAGAAGAAGAAGTTCTGGTGCCTTGAGCACAAAGTGTAAAAATAAAACTGTTTTATTGATATATATATATATATATATATATATATATATATAATCCAGATTTATCTGTGTGGGCTGAGAAGGTTGTTGGTTTCTTTCAGTGAGTCAACAGATTCTGAGGTTCTGTGGAGGCGGACGTGAGCTGACCGACCAATATATCACCGAACGCCTCTTTAAACACACAAACTGTTCATCAGCTGCAGGATGTAACAGAGAAAATGTCGTACCAGCATCTCAATGATCATATTTCAGTAGAAACAATACTGCAGTAATTTCACCACCACACTATGAAGAGAGGAGCAGAGCTGTCAACTGATCACCACCTGGTGGTGAGTTGGATCAGGTGGCGGGGGAGGATGCTGGAAAGACCTGGCAAACCCAAACGTAACCCAAAAACAGTAATTTCACCATTCTGGGTAACAGTGATGTCATATTGGTTTTTGACCATCATCATATTGTTTTTTTACAGCCATCGTGTTGGTTTTTGACCATTATCATTTTGGTTTTTGAGCGTCATCATATTGGTTGTTGACTGTCATCATATTGGTTTTTGACTGTCATCATATTGGTTTTTGAGAGTCATCATGTTAGTTTTTGACTGTCATCATGTTGGTTTTTGACCATTGACATATTGGTTTTTGACTGTCATCATATTGGTTTTTGACTGTCATCATATTGGTTTTTGATCGTCATCATGTTGGTTTTTGACCATCATCAGGTTCGTATTTAACTATTGACATATTGGTTTTTGACTGTCATCATATTGGTTTTTGACCGTCGTCATGTTGGTTTTTGACCATCATCAGGTTCGTTTTTGACCATTGACATATTGGTTTTTGACTGTCATCACATTGGTTTTTGAATGTCATCATATTGGTTTTTGATCGTTATCATGTTGGTTTTTGTTGATTTTGTTATAATTTGTAACAGAAATGTTTGTAACTGATGATCAATTCAATGACTGTCCTAAAGTTCAAACTCTGATGATAATGTCTGTTTTTACCGTTTCTTTCTACGGTAAACTGTATTATTTATTTTTTTGGTCGATCTTTTAAAGAAAACAAACATTTCTGGGGTTCAGAGGGTTAATGTGCATCACTGCCCCCAGCAGGTGGAGCAGGTCCTACTTTACATTATTCTCAGAATCAGAGTCATCTTTATTATAATCATGATAACATGATAACTGCTGATAAATGTCCTTCCGTTGTGTGCTAACCTTCAGACGGGCTGAGTTGACAGATCAGTGATCTGAGCGACAGTCTGCAGCTTCTTTCACAGCAGGTTTGGGAGAAACGTTTGCTGCAGCAGCGACACACTGAAGACCTGCCAGGACTCGATCGATGACTCGTGCTGTCCCCCCCAACCCCCCTCCCTGAGGACCGGGCGCTGCAGCGCTGCTTCAGCTGACAAATGCAGTCTTTTGTTTCAGATTTAGATTCCTCTGAGCTGATCTTCAGTCTGCTCACAGTCACGATCTCAGCTCAACATGCACATGTATAACCACGTAAACTTGACTTTCTTCAACATTTTTCTTTTTTCTTTGTAGAAACCTAGTAAACTTAGTAGAGACATAGAGATTTAAATGGTTTTTGATTTATTCTACACTTTTTTCTATGTGTGTCTATGTTTCTAAGTGTTTTATTTCCCTTTAATTATGGGATCCTATCCCTGTTTTAATGTTCACTCTTAGTATCCGAGTACTTCTAACAACTCGATAAGACTGGACCACAGGACTTTTACCTGACGCAGTATTTTCAGTGTGGTATTAGTACTTTTACTGCAGTGAAGTATCTGAATCCTTAAAAAGTTCACTTTCAAACACAAATATCTCAGTTTTTTATACATTTTTGTCTTTTTTATTGTTATTATTTTGGTGCAGTCCAATAAATCTAAATCAAACTAAAAGATGTCTCATTCAGTTTTTAAAGTTTCCTTAATCATATATTTTTATTATGAAGTTAGGGGGAAATCAATCACAGTATTTGTGTTTTTTTTCCACTTCTTCTCTGCGGGTAAAGTTTTCCCTTTGTTTGACCTTCAGGTGCAGGAGGTGAGTGTGTTTAGTGAGACCCCTGCTCGTCTGTCAGGAACCGGCAGATTAAAGTCGGCTGCGTCTCTCAGGAGTTGGAGGGGAATTAGCAGGAAGAGACGGCCATTAGAGCATCAGAGTGTTGTTTTCAGCAGTGTAATGACTCTCAGAGCTGATGGATCCGCTTGATACAGAGCTGGTATTAAATACTGATAATGGCTGCTGCGCTGCCAGGCTGAACACAAACCTGCAGATGAACCTGCACAGCTTTACAGCCGTGTACGTCTACACAAGAAGTGCACTTACTGCCAACCCCAACGAAGGTTTTCATTTAAAAAAAAATACAAATGCACCATTTACTGTGGAGACTGTAAAAACAGACATTATGGTCAGAGTTTGAACTTGACGGTCCTTGAATGGATCATCAGTTATCAACATTTAACACAAGTTTTGGTCACTTTTTATATTAGTGTCAGAATCTCTTTATTCTACATGTGTCATTTAAAATAAAGCGTTTGCACTAACCAGATCCTTCTAAAAACATTAAATTCTGCTCCTCAGAGACACTGTGAAGACATGATTGATTCTGATGAGACCAACGGTCACATGACAAATATTCACTGAAAATCTGTTTACACAGAGCAGAGAGGAGAGGACAGGAGAGGCTGTTTACACAGAGCAGAGAGGAGAGGACAGGAGAGGCTGACAATACTTCAATATGTGGAGAAAACTGGTTTTACTACATTCAGGACACTTTGAAAAGTGTTTATAAACACTTACTTTTTTTTACACTTATTTTTGTCAAACTACTTTTCATTTTTAATGCATTATTGAATCTGATCATCTGCTGAGAAGACATTTAGTTTTCCAGCAGTCATCTTTTCATATCACACATATTATATCAACTCACGCTTCATTAAAAGTTATTTAAAAATTAAAAAGTTTGATTATTGAGTCCTAAAAATGAATGATTTTGCAAAAAAAGAGAAATATTAAAGACCATCAGCTATATTTATAATACATTTATTATATATATTTATTTGTATGAATATGTATGTTTTTATATTTAATATAATATATCATATTTATATTTATAATATAACATATTTATATTTGATATTTAATATATCATTTATTTTGTTTAACCTTTTTTGTATGGGTTTTTTGTATTTTTATTTATTTTTATTTAATATAAATTATATATTGTTTATGTATTTATTTTCCTTCACACCACTGATTTCAGTGAGACAGAAATCTCTTTCCTTGTGGATCATATTTTGGTTTGTTAAACTGGAAATAAATCTGGTTTATCATTGTTTATTAAATTTCTTTGGATAGTGATGAACATGTTTTGTATTATTTAATTTTTTACTGTATTTTATGGACTAAATCAGTTTCATCGGCCAAATACGTCAGTAATTTTATTTTTGTTGTTTTCTCATAATAACTTCATATAAAACATTTTAAATATGACATATTACAGTTACAGATATTTTTAAATCATTCCTAATGGATAGTAAACTTTTATTTTTATTTTATAAAAACAAAACACAATGAATCATCAACAAAAGTAATAATTCATTTCAGCCGATTTATTAATTGTATCAAAATAAAACTAACAAATATTTTCTCAAGCAAGAGAAATTGTTGCTTTTTACTGTTATATATCCGTTTTAGTTTCTTCTCAACTTAATCAGAACGAGTTTTATTATCAAATCTCTATATTAAATAAATAAATAAATAAAATAAATAAATACAAATTATTTTGTTGCTCTAAACGTCTTATAACAAGTATTTTTCACAGTTTTCTTACATTTTAGTGACCAAAGGATTCATCGATCGATCAAAAGAATAGAAATAATCATTAATTTCAGCCAATTTATTAATTGTTTCAGTCACATGTCAAAACAAAATAAACAAATATTTTCTCAAACAGAATTTGTTGTTTTTTACTGTTTTATTTCATCTTTTATTGAGAATCTTTGGATTATTAATAAAACAAAGAGTCTTTAAACATCTTGTGATTGGCATTTTTTTTTAAATATTTAGTTTTATTGAATTTTTTATTTTATTTTCTCGACTTAATCAGAATGAGTTTCAGCAGTCAAATTTGTCTATATATTTAATAAATAAATTAATTTAAATTTTGTTGCTCTAAATGTTGATGACTAAAATCTCCGGTGACAGACAATATATTATAACAGATATATTTCTTTTACTGTTTTCTTACATTTTAGGGACAAAATAATAAATCAATCTCTCAAAAAAAAGTAAAAAATTAATTTCAGGCCTGATTTATAGATTGTTTTAAATATTTTTTTCAAACAAGAGAATTTGTTGATTTTTACTGTTTTATGTCGTTGTTTATTGAAAATCTTTGGGTTCTTTGTGATCAGCATCTTAGCATTTCATTTTATAATTTTTCATTTTTTCTTGACTAAAATAGAATTTGTTTTATCTGCTTAATATGTCTTTATGTACAAGGAATTTTATTTAATTGTTGCGCTAAACATCTGATGACTAAAATCTTTGCTGACAGAAAATTTAACAGTTATTTTTTACCCTTTTCTTACATTTTAGGGACCAAACGATTCATTGATTAACTGAAAAAAAGAACATGAATCATGAAAAATGAATAATTATTTTCAGCCCTGATTTATGAATTGTTTCAGTTACATGTTGAAGCAAAACTAAGAAATATTTTTGTTAATTTTAACTGTTTTATATAGTTGTTTATTGAAAATCTTTTTATTTTACTAAATATAATAAATCAGAATTAGTTTTATTGGCCAAACGCCAAAATAAATAAATAAATAAATCTGAAAATCAAGTGTTTTCTTGCTCTGATTACTTAAAT
>NC_081529.1:21990344-22060344 GCF_030273125.1 Centropristis striata | reverse complement strand
TTTTTATTTACACTTATTCTGAATGAACAACAATCAACAAATATGTTGCCTCTCTAATTAAAAACCTGTTTTTCGGAAATGTACACTTTTATTCTGGAGGAACACAGTACCGTTTCCGTTTTCATTTGTTATTGTCCTGTTCTGGTTCTGTTGACCGAATACTGGACTACTTTGTTTTATTGCTCTAGTTAAAAGCTGTTTTTCTAAATGTATGCTTTTATTCTGAAGGGACACAACCACAGTACTGTTTCGGGTTTCGTTTGTTATTGTCCTGTTCTGTTTCTATCAATTGAATAACTGAATCATTTATTGCAAATGCAATGTTTTAAAAACGTATGCTTTTATTCTGGAGGAACACAGTACCGTTTCCTGTTTCGTTTGTTATCATCCTGTTCTGGTTCTGTTGATTGAATATTCGACTACTTTGTTATATTGCTCTAGTTAAAAAGCTGTTGTAGTTAATGTATGCTTTTATTATGAAGGAACATAGTACCGTTTCTGGCTTAGGTTGTTATTGTCCTGTTCTGGTTCCATTGATCGATTAATCGTGTACTTTGTTTTATTGCTCTGGTCAAAAAGCTGTTTTTTTTTATGCATGCTTTTATTCTGAAGGAAAATGGTACCGTTTCCGGCTTGGTTTGTTATTGTCCTGTTCTGGTTCCATTGATCGAATAGTCGACTACTTTGTTTTATCGCTCTAGTTAAAAAACTTATTTTAAATGCATGCTTTTATTGTGAAGGAACACGGTACCGTTTCCGGTCTGGTTTGTTGTTGTCCCGCTCCGTTTCCGGTGTGGATGCAGCTGTTCGTGGCTCCAGGATGACCAAACTGCAGCTCCTGAACGCCTTCCTGACGGAGCGGCTGACGGTGGTGGTGAAGGAGATCCTGGACGTGGTGGAGGACACGGTGACCGAGTACCGGGAGGAGACCGCCAGGACCAAGCGGGAGAACGAGAGCCTCCGGAGGCAGCTGCGGGACATCCTGCTGCTGGAGGCCGAGACAGAGTGGCTGAGTAAGGGCCGAGCTAGTCTGCTAGCTCCGAGGATGACCGCGTTCCAGACCGCGCTGAAAAACATGCGCAGTTTAAATGTTCAAAGCAGATAATCGTTAAATAGCGACTAAAACTAGACTTGAAGTGTTCTTGTTGTAGCTAAAGAGTCGAGTTTGAATTCGGCACCCATGACAGAAACCAAACGGTCTAATGTTTACGACAAATGTGACTTTTCTAAGCTGTCAGTCCATTACTTCCTCTCTTCCCTCCGAGCATCCTCTGAGGTTCCGGGGACAGACCAGCTGTTGGAAGTGACAAGCGCTGCTCTTTGGATTATCTAATAACATGCCGAATTAACCTTTTACATGTTTTGTTACTGAATTCGTGAAAATTACCGATGTTTATGTGGTTTGTTTGGAGGGAAATTCAAGATTATATTGATTTGTTATATTCCAGCACGGAGTCTGGCATGAGCTTCTCTCCACGCAGGAGATCTTGAGTTTTGGGGCTTCTGTCTAAATAACTTACTTTATTAAACTTTGTTCTCACTCTGAACTGACTGCCAGCTGGTCTGTAATAACTACTGTATGAGTGAATACAATTTTATTTATTCAAAAATGATTGTCTTTTAAATATGCCTCTCTGTATTCTCTGTTGTTCCAGGGTCGACCAGGTCCAGTCTTGGTTTTGCATCTCCTGAGCAGCATTCCCATGATCCAGAACCGAGGCCACGCTCTGAGGAGCCCGACTCCACCCTGAACCAGCCCCCGCAGCCTCCGGCGAACACGTCCAAGCCGACTCATGAGCAGGTCGTTTCTGTGCAGCTGCTGGCGGTCCACAGCGAGACGTCCCCGGTGGCGACCCTCCCGCCGGGGGACATGAAGGCCAGCGAGTCCTGGGAGCCGACGCTGAAGTTGGAGCCTCAGAAGGAGGCGTTTGGGAAAGCTTCTTCAGGTCCTGCTCACTCCTCCCTGAATCCTCCCGCCGCTGCCCCGGCCCCTAAAGTCCATGTTGAAGTCCCGGCGCTCAGAGAGGCGCCCCGGGTCCCGGCGCCACCTCTGATCAAAAGTGAACCTGAGGAGTACAAAGTGAGTGAACCTGAAGGTCACACGGACTCTGTGACGGCGCCGCGGGTCACGCAGGCGCCGCCGGCCGTCAGGAGCAGGTCAGTGGTGGTGCGCGCAGAACGACAAGAAGCTCATCGGAACAAGAAGGCGTGCCAGGAGAAGCTCGATGATGCCGCGGCGGCCGGTTACATCCCCGAGCTGGTCCACCGCTGCCCCCGATGCGGCGAGGCATTCGGCCAGGCCGCCAGCCTCCGCCTGCACCTGGAGCAGAAGAGGAAGACCTACGCCTGCGACTGGTGCTGCAAGTCCTTCGCGCAGTCGGCAGACCTGCGGCGCCACCTGCGCACGCACACGGGCGAGCGGCCGCACCGCTGCACCTTCTGCTCCAAGAGCTTCAGCCAGAGAGGAAACCTGCGGCGCCACCTGCGCATCCACACAGGCGAGCGGCCGTACAGCTGCCCGTACTGCTGCCGCACCTTCAGCGATGGCGATACAATGAAGAAACACAAGCGCACGCACTCCGGAGAGAAACCGTACCGCTGCGTTCAGTGCGCCAAGACCTTCACGAGCGCCAGCGGCCTGCAGATCCACCTGAAAAGGGACATGTGCTTCGTGGCCAATGGCTGATTGGTCCGTTAAGGAGAGCGCCGGATCACACGACAGGAAGTGAGCATCACAGGCCGGCGGTCGAAATACATTAAAAAAATACAATTCGCATTTAGAAATATAGTTTCTGTTTTTACACAACAAACTGTTGCATCTAAACATCAACGTCAGAATTTAAAGTTTACACCTGAAGAAAATACTCTAACAACTAAAAAAGAGTCGGATTTAAAAATAATAATGACAATTAAAATACTCATCACTAGTGAAACATCCTGCAGTCAAAATGTTTAGGGGAAAAAAAATTATCAGCAAAATATATTTTTGATATCAGCAGTAAATATTACAAAAGCTGAAGGCCACAATTAAAATAAAAATACTGAAAATGCTTTAATAACCATGTATGAAGGTAAATGATTAAAAACAACATCACTTTATGAACTGCATCATTAAAAACCCGGAGAAAATGAACTAATCTTATTATCCAATATTTAAGACTATCTCTTCTCATATCAGGATATCGATATTAAATAACAATTAAATTCAGTATATTAAAAATTAAATAATAAATGCAAATAAATACATAAAAAATCATGAAATTACTAGTCGCATTGAAAAACTTACTGTTGATATTAAAAATATATTTTGCTGATACTTTTTGTATATTTTATATGTAGGAATTTTGGTAAATAAATCTTATAATAATAAGATTAAAAACCAAAACAGATGCACATAAATAAAATAATAAACTGACAATAAAACCATCTGTACAATATATGTGTTCTCAAAATGAAAAAAAATTAATTTTTGTGAAAACATTTCATTTACGGCTCCTTTCATAACAGTACATTAATATGTATATTATATATATTATAAATAAATATAATATTAGAGTATAGCTGGTGATCTGGGGAAAATTAGATATCACAATATTTTTGACAAAATATCTCAATAATTGTAAAATTTTATGGTTTCGACTTTCAGAAAATAGAGATTTTTTGATAAGTAATCATCAGTAATTAAGTAATGGCTAAAATATTAAAACAGAACATCACCAATGTCCCGTTTCATTCAATCATATAATTTATAATCTGACCAAGTTTTTAATAAGACAATCTGAGTTTAAAAACTTGCATAAAAATGTTTAATCACATTTGTTTTACCTACAACAAAACATTTTCTGGAACCTTTTAAATTTGAACCTTTTTTTATTTAATTGCATAATAAGTTTTCCCCAAATCTGTTATTTTATTTATTGAGGATATTTTAATACATATTTTTTTATTCACATTAATGAAAAATATAAATACAAATTCAAGTATTTCTGCACTTTTGAGGCTGTTCATGTTTGATTTAATTTACTAATTTTTATTTATCTTAATATTTGTCTCACATTAATCTGTGAATATTCTTCAGAATATTCACAGTGTTCCTGCATTATAACCCTGTTCTGTTAGAAATATGTCAGAGCCATAAATTGTTTTTAAAATTACAATATCTTTTATTGGACAATATATCAGCTAAAAAAAATAGTTATTGTGACAGGCCGACCCATAAACTCAAAAAAGCAGCCAAAATAATTAAAAAAATTTAAATTAAAATGTGAGAACTTTTCCTGGAGAATTTAACATATTAAAACAGTTCCACGTGTTTGATGTGATTCTTTGTTGTGTAAAAAAAAAACCAAACATTTGTCGTGACGCAGAAATCAGATGGTAAACATCCTGCTGAGACTCTAAAGCATTTTGTTTGTTTGATTGTTTGTTTGTTTGTTTGTTTCTCGGCAGCTACTCCGCCGTCATCGTATTTATTTATGTATTTATTCTATTGAGACTTCAGCTGCAGGAGGAAACACAATGATTATTATTTATTGACAGTTTTTTATCTCTCTGATCGTCAGTATTTGATCTTATTTTGTAATAATGTGAAATGTTTTTTTTAGACAAAATAAATGTTCAGTGAAACTGTCGTGCCTCAGAAACGTCTTTTCTCTTTCTCTCATTAAATACTCAGTAAAAATACATAAATATTTGTCTAAAAATGTACCAAAAATAAAAAAAAGTACTCATAATGAAGAAGAATTATTAATATATTAGCATATATTTTGATATAATAATGTGCTGCAGCCGGCCGGAGGTAATGGATTACTTTATATACTGCAGGTAGTTTAATCCATATTAAACCATCATTTATTTATTAATGTATATTCTGTTTGAGTCATTTCAACAAAGAAAAGTCGTCAAAGTGACTAAAGTTCAGATTAACGATAAAACAGGTTATTAAATATGATCCAATATTACAGATTAAAGGACCAAAAGGATCTGGAGTTTTTAATATTTTGAAACTGCACACACTGACTGCTCTGCAAATCATTTTCTGTAATTATAATGATAATATAATGGGATTTTGTTGAATAAATTCACCTGAAAACGTATTTTACTTATTTTAAAGATTTTGAGAATTAAGGTGAAAAATTTTAAGAAACAAAATTCTTGTCATATGTCTAAAAACGACATCAAATAAATACTTCACTTCGATATTTCACTTCAATTTTTCTCTCAAATATGTTTTTACTTTATTCTGAAACTGAGAAAAGTCTGAGAGTTCAGACAAAACAAGAAAAACAATAAACCGAGAAGCTGAACGACTTCCGATACTTTTGGAACTTTAATCTGTAATCAATGGATCTGATTTTAATAAATTAGTTGAAAATATTCAAGTGAAGTCAGAGTCACACTCACAGGTGTTTCCTCTTGTGTCACCTGATTGACAGCTTCTCCATGTGAACTTTATTCACATTAATATCTAAATAAATAAATATAAAACACAGTATTGCATTTCATTATTTTCAGACAATTATTTTATTTATTTGCACTTATTTGTTTTTTATTTTATTTTATGGTTTATTCACATTAATGACAAAATAAATATACATTTCATTTAATTTATTTACTTTTAAGTTGTTCATGTTTGACAATCAGAATTTTTTTAATTTAAATTTTAATACAATTTTATGTTTTATTATTTTTATATTTGATCATTTTTATCATTATTTGCATTTTATAATTGACGTTTGATTTTTTAAAATTTATTTTTCAAATGTAGTCAGATTAGTTCTTAATTGAGCTTTAAATGTAAATAATTTATTATTATTATTATTATTATTAATAATAATAATAATAATAATAATTTACCCAACCGAAAAATTGTTTTATTATCTTTTCATCTCGAATCCAAACATTAGCTCAAAAGTTGCCTTAATCCATTCTGGATATTGTTGCACACAAACACAGAAATGCAGAGATTATTACATAATCTGTAAATATTATGATGGTTAAAAAATATATTTGGATTAGAATTATATGATTTGGCAAAAACCCATTCAATCCCAATTAAAAATCCGTTTTCAGGTGAATTTATTCAACAAAATCCCTGATTTTACTATTATAGTTGCAGTAAATGATATGCAGAGCAGTCAGTGTGTGCAGTGCTGTGTCCAGCCTGCAGGGGGCAGCAGAGCGCCACACAGGAGAACCACACAGAGGAGAACCACAGAGAGCCACAGAGGAGGGCCAGAACCAGAGAGGAGAACCTCGGAGGAGAACCACAGTGGAGAAGAAGCTGAGTTTGTGTTGCATTCCAAATTTATTGTTGCATCGTACATAAAACAGCTGATAGAAATGTAAGAACACCTGTACAGCACGAGATCAGTGTAAACAACAGTATAGAAAGCCACGTTCGTACATTCAGTCGTGCAGAAAAGAAGAAAGAACACCGTAAACTGAAGAATCTGAGGCGTACCTGAATGTCTCATCATGTCTCAACACTTTATAGAAAACAGGCAGGGGGAGTATAGAGATAGAAACAAGTAGATCAACATATTGCATCATGCAACACCAAGGAAGAACCATATCATCATCATTATCATCAGGATGCAGTTTGTTTTTTCACAGTCTCGTCGAGGAGTGCAATAGAAACGGTGCGTTCGAGAGCGGAGAGATGGCAAGAACATTTTATTCGGGTTTGAGCGATATGTAACGAGAAGCTGCTAATTTTATTATTTTATTCATCTTTTCATGTTGCTGACGCATCTATGACCCGATCTATACCGTACAAACCCAATTTATTCTACTTCCTGTCAGAAGTACATTGAAGAGAGTCAAGGCAGTCTCTGGGGTTTAAATAAAGTAACGTTAAAGTTGGTTTTACCTGTTATGAAATAAATGATTAATGTCTGTCACTGCCCGATTCATACCGGAAACCCGATTTGTGCGTCTTGCTGTCAGAGGTGCTTTGAAGACGTTTACGTCAGTCTTTTGGATTTGAATAAAATTATGTTATCGTTGATTTTAATAGTCATGAAATAGATTATTTAAAATTGTACCCGACGGTAAACCTGATCTATGCCATGAACCTGATTTATTCTATGTTGTTTCCTTGTTTGTTATTTGAGGCCTCTTCTTCGTGCTGTCCTCTCCTTAATAGTTTCAGGGTGTGACACCAACCTGACATTTAGATTTTGTATAGATTTTTGTTGTCAGTGTCACTACCTGATCTATACCGGAAACCTGATTTATTCTACTTCCTGTCAAAGGTACAGTGAAGATATTCACGGCAGTCTCTGGGGTTTAAATAAAATAAGGTTATTGTTGGTTTTAACAGTTATGAAATAGACTATTGAAATGTTTACCCGATGGTAAACCTGATCCATAACGAAAGCCTGATTTATTCTATGTCCTGTCAGAGGCGCTTTGAAAAGATTCACGGCAGTCTCAGGGATTTGAATAAAATTATGCTAAAGTTGGTTTTATGTGTTATGAAATAGAAGATTAGTGCCTGTCACTCCCCGATCTATGCTGGAAACCTGATTTATTCTACAACCTGTCCTCGTATATTATTTGAGGTCTCTTCTTTGTGTCATCCTCTTCTTAATAGTTTCAGGGTGTCACACCAACCTGACATTTCATTTTTTTAATAGATTTGTGGTCGTCAGTGTCACGACCTGATCTATACCAGAAACCCGATTTATTTTACTTCCTGTCAGAAGTACGTTGAAGAGATTTACACCAGTGGCAGTCTCTGGGGTTCAAATAAAATTACGGTGAAGTTGGTTTTACTTGCTATGAAATAGATGATTAATGTCTGTCACTGCCCGATTTACACCTGAAACCCAATTTGTGCTTCTTGTTGTCAGAGGTGATTTGAAGCAATTTCAAGTCAGTTTCTGGTGTTTAAATAAAATACTGTTATCGTTGATTTTAACAGTCATGAAACAGAATATTAAGTGTTTTTCACTACCCGATCTATACCGGAAACCCGATTTATTCTACTTCCTGTTATTTGAGGCCTCTTCTATATGTCGTCCTGTCGTTAATAGTTTCAGGGTTTGACAACAACCTGACATTTAGATTTTGTTTAGATTTTTGGTCGTCAGTGTCACTACCCGATCTTTACCAGAAACCTGATTTGTTCTACTTCCGTCAGAGGTACAGTGAAGAGATTCACGGCAGTCTCTGGGGTTCAAATAAAACCCTACATTTTACAACCTGTTACTTATGAAACACATGATTTAAATTTTTACTGATTTTTGGTAAAAAAATCGGTAAAACCGATTTTTCTCTACGTCCTGCCATCAGTCTCATCTTTGATCTTTACCGGAGGGATCTGTACCTGTCAGAGGTAAGTTAAAGAGATTTACAGCCGCCAATAAAATAAGGTTATCGTTGGTTTCAATCGATATGAAACAGAAGATTTAAATGCTAAATACACATTTTTTTGCTCTTGTAAAGAAAGTCTGAAATATGGAGCTAATAACACAAATGTCTCTCTTTTGGGAACTAATTTTTCTTCAATAAAGAAAACATGCAAATTAGTTTAAGGTGTGACGCTGCGATGAGTCCTCGTCAGAATCGCTCTTACCCTGTAAGTGTGTGTGTGTGTGTGTGTGATCAGTAATGAAGGCACACCGCGTGCTGCTGCTGCTCCTCCGGCTCTCCACCGTCATTATAATACATGTTTCCTGTGAGTTACTGCTGGAGTTCGTCCCACTGACGAGGATCTCTGTGACCTCTGACCTCAGGCCTTGGCCCTAGTCGTGGCTGAAGGTTTGCGGCAGCTCGTTGGTGAGGATGTGCCACCGCTCCACTCGGCTGCCTTTGTTCTTCAGACAGTCCATCCAGTGACGCAGGCCGTCGCCCTGCGAGTGGCAGCTGAGACATACGCCGCCTGCAGGAGAGAGATTTATATTTATATTGTTTGTAATAAGATTTTAATACTGTCTGAGGATATTTTAAAACGTATTGAGGATATTTCAATATTTTTATTGATATTAGTAAGGGTTGGTGAGGGGTAGTGAGGGTCGGTGAGGGGTAGTGAGGGTCGGTGTGGGGCAGTAAGGGTTGGTGAGGGTTGTTGAGGGTCGGTGAGGGGCAGTGAGGGGTGGTGAGGGGCAGCAAGGGTCAGTGAGGGGTGGTGAGGGGTAGTGAGGGTCGGTGAGGGGCAGTGAGGGGTAGTGAGGGTCGGTGAGGGGTAGTGAGGGTTGGTGAGGGGTAGTGAGGGTCGGTGAGGGGCAGTGAGGGGTAGTGAGGGTCGGTGAGGGGTAGTGAGGGTCGGTGAGGGGTAGTGAGGGTCGGTGAGGGGCAGTGAGGGTCGGTGAGGGGTAGTGAGGGTTGGTGAGGGGTAGTGAGGGTCGGTGAGGGGCAGTGAGGGGTAGTGAGGGGTAGTGAGGGTTGGTGAGGGGCAGTGAGGGGTAGTGAGGGTCGGTGAGGGGTAGTGAGGGTCGGTGAGGGGCAGTGAGGGTTGGTGAGGGGTAGTGAGGGTCGGTGTGAGGCAGTGAGGGGTAGTGAGGGTTGGTGAGGGGTAGTGAGTGTTGGTGAGGGGTAGTGAGGGTCGGTGAGGGGTAGTGAGGGTTGGTGAGGGGTAGTGAGGGTCGGTGTGGGGCAGTGAGGGGTAGTGAGGGTTGGTGAGGGGTAGTGAGGGTTGGTGAGGGGTAGTGAGGGTTGGTGAGGGGTAGTGAGGGTCGGTGAGGGGCAGTGAGGGGTAGTGAGGGTTGGTGAGGGGTAGTGAGGGTCGGTGAGGGGCAGTGAGGGTTGGTGAGGGG
This sequence comes from Centropristis striata, assembly GCF_030273125.1. Lineage (NCBI taxonomy): Eukaryota > Metazoa > Chordata > Actinopteri > Perciformes > Serranidae > Centropristis > Centropristis striata. The sequence goes on along the minus strand of NC_081529.1, from coordinate 22,050,583 downwards.
TAGTGAGGGGTAGTGAGGGTTGGTGAGGGGTAGTGAGGGTCGGTGAGGGGCAGTGAGGGTTGGTGAGGGGTAGTGAGGGTCGGTGAGGGGCAGTGAGGGTTGGTGAGGGGTAGTGAGGGTTGGTGAGGGGTAGTGAGGGGTAGTGAGGGTTGGTGAGGGGTAGTGAGGGTTGGTGGGGGTCAACGGCAGAGCGTCCCACCGATGAAGTCGTTGGAGCGTCCCAGGTCATAGTCCCACACCGTCACCTCCAGAGTTTTGTTGCTGAGCTCCGATAGAGAAATCTCATAGAAGAACTCCTGCAGAGATCCAGAGGGAACAGAGTGGAAGGTCACACAGGTGAAGCTCTGATCTATAGCTATATCTATATCTATATTTATATCTATATCTATATTTATATGTCTCCCTCTGAGAGATTCATTGTGTCAAAAAACATCTAGGATCAGATTTTGCTTTAAAGCGAAAATAGAAAGAAGCTTCAGTAAAATAACAATAAATTGTAACAAAGCAACATAAACCAGAAAAAAAAATAAAAAAAAATATGAACAATTTAAACCGGGAGAAATATATATATAAAAATGAACTGTATATAAAGACATGCACAGAGAAATACTGCACATTTAAGTTAAAATTAAAAATGAGAAATAAAAGTCTCTGGGATTTAAATTAAATAATAGTTTTACAAAATTTAATTTAAATTAAGAAAAAACCTGTAATAACAAAATCCTCTGAAGGAATATTTCTCTGACTCTGACTGAATCTTTCCGTCTGATTTAAATGAAATAAATAATAATTTGTATTCTCACCTCGTTGAATTCAGGGTTCAGCGTCTTCTTCATCACGGCTGTTTTGTGTTTGGATTTCTTCTGTATATCTGGCTTCAGATATCTGACATCAAGCAAACAAACAAACAAAACAACTGAGACCAGCAGTGACAGTCACACTGCACACAAATACATTTACTCTTTATTTACTTCTTTTTTCTACAGGTGCAAAGGGCATCCAAATATAAATTACTGCTCATACTTTATGACAAATATTACCCATGAATTAAAAGTTGAAATCTGTAAATGTAGGCTATATACATATATATATATATATATATGTATATACACACACAAACAGTATTATGTAATTGTATTTACGTATTTAAAATGTAAAATTAGGGACATTTTTTCTTCTTTTACAGTAAAACTTTAAATTTATTGTCAAAAAAAAGTTTTTGTACCATATTTTTTAGTATATAGTACATAGCATATATATATATATATATATATATATATATATATATATATAATTTATATATTTGATTATATTATACTTTAGATATTATTTGTATTTTCCTAATTTATTAAACCTTCTATTTTTACTTATTATTATTATATTATTATTTTTTTTTTTACTATATATTCTTTCTTAATTATTATAAATTTATCTATTATATTGAACCTTTTTTTATTTTCCAATTTGTTTTCAAACGTTTTATACAGAATATCAATGTTCTGTCTGCTGAGAGTTTCATTAGAAAGTTAATGAGAGGAAACGAGATGACTTTAATTAAAGTGTGTGTGTGTGTATGTGTGTGTGTGTGTGTGTGTGTGTGTGTGTGTGTGTGTGTGTGTGTGTGTGTGTGTGTGTGTGTGAGCGCTTGCAGCAAACCTCTGATGAAATCATCGTTAATGAAACACTAATAAATAATAAATCAAACTGAGTCACTTTTACAGTGTTTTACACACACACACACACACACACAAAACAACTTTTTTTTTACTGAATCAACCTTTAGTAAAGGAATCAGCAACAATTCTCATTTTTTATTCATTTTTTAATAAAAAATATTTAAAATGAAACTTTACTGTACTTTTGGTTGTTTATATATATATAAATATTGTATAGTTAATATTAAATAATGAATAAATAAGGTATAAACTGTACTTTTGGATTTTGGGTTCTTAGCATAAAAAATATAATAATAAATAACAATATTAATATAATATTTACTAAAAATCCTTCTTTGGTCTATAATTTTTTTTTAAAGATTTTTTGTCATTATATTATTTATTTGTTTAATTTAAAGCCTTTGATCAGTTTGTCTTTATTATTAAAGATTTTTAGGTGCTAAAGTTTTTATTTATTTATAATCAATTTTAATCTTTTTTTCTTTTTGTTCTTCAGATTTTAACATCAGTGTCGTTCAAATTAATGAGAAGAAAGAAACGTTTCTGTTGGTCTGAGTGTCTCTGAGATGAACTGGTCTCACATCTTGACGTAGGGGTCGGAGAAGCCGTTGACGTCCATGGCGGCGAGGTGAGCGCAGCGCTTCACGCCCACACAGAGCCCGCCGCCGCGCCGGCCTTCGCTGCCAACACCGCCAGCATCCACGTCTCCGCCATCGGCGTTCAGCGGAGGCAGGAACTGCAGCGACAGCAGGAGGCGACCTCTCTCCTCGAGGCTGTGCAACTGCTCGTTCTCCCACTGAGGACAGGCAGAGTAATCAGATTACTTTGTGTGTCAAGTTTTATATGGAATAAAAAGTCTTTACATATTAAGATATGAAAACTTTCTCAGTTTCAGCATTATATATCTTGTCTTTCTACTATAGTTGTTGCAAAATTTAACAATTTTTAAAGAAACAAGAACTCTAAAATCCCTCAAGACACAACAGACCGTCATTTTTGGGTTGATACCATTCACTCACACAATTTGACCATTTTTGAGCCCTGGAGAAAACATTAATATGTATGTATGTAAATAATATATTAAATAAAAGATAATCCATGGATGAAAAAGTAAATAGACAAAGAAAAAACAACCTTAAAAGAAAGTGAAATAAAATGTTTTAAAGCTATACATAAAAAAGAGCAAAAAAATAAAAGAAAATAATAGTATTAATAAAAATAAAGAAATTAATAGTTAAAACATAATAAATCAATAAAACACAATATACAATAAAAGATAAAAGGTAGACTAAAATGGATACAAAAATAATAGACTAAATATTTTTAAAAGCTAAACATAAGGCCAATGTCACTGGTTTAAAAGGTTTATATGACATTAATAATTGGAAAAATGTAAATAAATAAAATTATAATATTAATGATAATTATATATATATATAAATATTTAATATATATATATACAATACAAAATAAATATAAAATAAAGTATATTAAAAAGGTTGAGTATAAACTAGATAATTTAGATAAAACAAAAATAAATAATAATCTATAATAATATAATAATAATAATAATAATACACACTGGGTGTATTGTGTTGAGAGTAAAGAGCTGCCGTTGACAGGTGATGATGAGGTTTTATCTCTGCTCAGCAGTTTGTGGGCGTTTAGCCTTTCTACTGCAGCTTTAATCCCATTCTCCACTTTAATTTCATCCCAGAAACATTCCCACAAAGAGGCGACCATGTGACCCTCCCACTGAAGGCTTCATTAAAACGCATCCCGCCGCTTGCCGGCGCTCTGATCTTGGTAGTCGTGACCCAGCAGAGGGCGAGAAGATCGATGGTTTAATCCTCGCCGCCCCCGCTGAGAGACTTCCTTTCTCCCTTAGACTCATTACAGACGACTCCTTCACCACTGATCAGGAGGAAACGGCTGAAAAGTTTCATATTAAAATGCTTCCCACAAATTCAGCCTCCTAATAATCAACCTGCACAGAGCGAAGGAGGGAAAAAAGGTCAGAAAGTGAGCAGATCGATGGCGTTTAGCCAGAGTCAGCAGCACAGCGGGGCGGTCTGAACATGAACCTGCGAGCGCTGATCGGACTGAATGGAAGTCAACGTTCTGCAGGTTCACGGTCACCGTTTTTCATTTCAGAACGTTCTTTCGGTTTGAGGTTTTCCAGGAGCTGATAAAAACGACTGTCCTCTGCTTAAAGTCGTTTCTGTACAAGAAGTTGAATACGACTCATGTGAGACAGTCCTCCCCACTCTCTGTAGTAATTATTATTATTATTATTATTATTATTATTAATATTATTATTTTCATTATTATTATCATTATTATTATTTTCATTATTATTATTATTATTATTACAAACACAGGACTTTCACCCAGGAGACGTAAAGATAATTAAAAAGAGTTATAATGACCAAAAAAGGACAAAAAAATATTTTTAAAAATACGTAAAATTACAAAGAAAAGATATAAAATGAGAACAGAACAAAAACCCCCACAAAATGACCAAAAATATATAAAATTACATGAAAGAAAAAAAATGACCAAAAAAGATGTGAAATAAACAAGAAAAACACAAGAAGACAAAAAAGACTGAAATTATCAAAAAAGATACATAATTATGTATGTAAAAAATTACCAAAGAGACACAAAATTACTAAAATGATGTTAAAAGATTGCCCAAAAAAGACTTAAAATAACAAAATCAAGACACAAAATGAAGGGAAAAAGTCATAAAAGAGCATTAAAAAGAGGTAAAATGACCAAAAAAGACACAATGACCAAAAAAGACAAAATAATTTTAAAAAAGACGTATAATTACAAAGAAAAGATATAAAATGAGAACAGAACAAAAAAAACACAAAATTACAAAAACTATATAAAATTACATGAAAGAAAAAAATCCGAAGAGACACAAATTACCAAAATTATGTTATAAGATTACCCAAAAAAGACTTAAAATTACAAAATAAAGACACAAAAAGAAGGAAAAAAGTCATAAATGAGCAACACATTATGTAAACTGTTCCCCAGCAGAGCAGTGTTGGTGTCCATGTGAAACCAAAGTGCAGCATGTGATTCAAACATCTCTTAACTTCCTGCATCAGGTTTTTACTGAACTATGTCACTTCCAGCAGTCACGTTGTCCTCCTAACTTCCAGCATTTACATAATTCATTTTCTCTTTAAACTGTCTTTTAGAGCCTAACCAGGAACTGTTTGGCCCTAACCATAGAGAAGTGCTGACAGAGCACAAATTCAACCAAACTGAAGCTTTTTATTCCAGCAGCGAACCTTACCATGTCTTGAGACTCTCATAGGAGTCTATGGGAGCTGTGGTAGAGATTCTCATACAGGTGGTTTTGCAGACAGACAAGCTGTTTTGTTGTTTAGGTTTGAGATCTTGTTTGTCTCAGGAAGTGGTTAAAATAACGGCCCACGGTTCCTCCAGATATGTTAATAAAAGGGGTTCTATGGGTCCCAAAGAGTCTTACAGACATGCCCACTTTATGCTGATTACATGCAGTTTGGGCAGAAACCTGCAGTTTCTAATGCAAATGTGATATTTTCGCCCAAATTTGCCTATTATATGTGAATCTTTTTTGCATCCTAGGGTCCCTAAACAGTCTGTGAGCTGCATAAATCGGGTCTGGCTGGAAAGCTGAGACTCTTGTGGATTCAATGAGCCCAATGTTCTTCATGTGTGATGATGTTAGTGAGTGAAACTTGAGCTCAGTGTATAAATGAGCTGCTGTGACCTCTAGGATAATCACAGCCTCATGAAACTTTACAACCACAAACTAGAGAACTAGAGCATTCAGAGGATGGATGGCTGACACACTAGATTCACAATAAGCAGCAACACAACACAAGTGCTGACATACAATCGCACAAAATACACAAATCTATTAAATGTCAAAGGTTTTTGTTACATCCCTCATATCAGTGGATCGATAGTGAATATTGACGGAGCTGTCCTTTAATCCACAGCCACAAACAAAGGATCTGTCGATCAGACTGAGCTGCTGTTTGTGTTCGCTGCTCTCAGATCAGCCGGTAAAGCTCCTGTTTGTGAAAAAACAAGGTCAATTGGCTGCAAACACCGACAATAAAACACCTCGGTCCTTGTTAAAACACCTGTTCGGCTGCTGAGGGGAAGTCAGGCAACTAATGAGCTCACACAGAGTTTAAAAACACGCCAACAGGAAGTTTATCTCTGCCAGCGTCACACTTCTGCACACAGGAATCTAAACAAACCTCTGAAAGTGACTAATTGGACCCTGAAGTTTTATTCTCTACAAACAAGTGGCCGACACCAGGGAGGGCACGCCGCAGGTGACGTATGCCGCAGGTGATGGAAGCACCTGGTGCGCAGCTGGAGCATAATTCTTTGGTTCCAAAAAAAAGTCAGAAACAGACGAAAAACTGAAAATTGAATTTTAGGTTTTACCTGCAAACACAACTCAAAAACCAAAACCCACTGGGTCTCAGAAAAAAAGCCTGTGAAGTTTTTATTTTCCTGAAAAATTGTTATTTGATGCCATAAAACGAAGGTGTGACATCATGATTGACAGCTGTGATTGACTCTTGATTGGTTGGACGTGTTGGGCTCCACCAGGTGGTCACTACTGCTCCAAATACGCAAGATTATAACAATAAATAATAATAAACTTCATGTACATAGAAGTTTTCTTAACAATGTTAGAAAGTGTTTTAGAAAATAAGACAAAATCAAACTTATAATAAAATCAGAATAAGCGCTGTGCAATTTAAAAATTTAATTTAAATAAAGCGAACGGCATCAGGAGACCTTGTCGAACTAGGGGACCAAACAGAAATGGGAGCTATCTCAGAACCCAAAAACCAGACTGGAAACTGTTAAAACCATGGCAGGACATGTTGGCTTCACCTTTGTACAGTGGGAGGAAATAGAGCCGTGATAGATCATCTGTTTGTTTTAGAGAGAGGTCAGAACACCCCCGGGATGAAGAAGCAGCATTCTGAGTGAATTATTCATAAGTCACAGAAACAATCGACATTCAAACACACATTCAGTCCTGACAACTGTGTTACTATGATGCTGCAGTCTGGGAACACTGACAGAAACAAGTCAGTCGGACTAAAAATGAAGTCGTAATTAACCAAAATAAACTGTGACAGCTTTGATAGGGAAGTTAGAAAGTGCCTGAGGACGATGTCACTGTGAGACAGAGTGACTCACTGAGACATTCAGATACTTTCTGACCTGCGGTTCAGGCGCTCCCAGAGGTCTTTAAGAGGTCCTGGAGCCGTCCAGAAAATGAGAAGTACGACAGTTTAATTTACTGGAAACGATCCTAGTTGGAGGGCGTATGAGGACTAATTCAGATAATAGCTATCACTGCACTCTGCTGCTGTTATCTGCCCACATGGAGAGGAGGAAGTCTCAGTCGCTCATCACTACAGCAGAGACTGAAGAGTCCGGTTTGATCCAGTTCATCTAAATATGGATCACGTTTCCCTCAAGATAACTGAGAGCTCCTCTCTTCCTTCTTTCTGCCTGGGAGATGTTCAGATGGAAATCAGTCTCAGTACCAGTTCACATTAAATCAATCTGTGCCTTGTTTTGTTGCTCCTTTAGATCAGGACTAAAAACACTATTGTTAACTGCAGCGTACTCTTAACTTTAACACTTATCTGCTGTACTCTACTGCCCTTACTTTTTAACTATGCAATGTTTGACTTGTGCTTTTTATCATTTTATCTCTTTTCTTATCCTGCTGTATCTTATTTTATCTTATTTATATTTTTATTTCTATTTCCCTGTTTTAATTGACTTGTTTTTACTGTTTTCAATTGTGTCCTACTGTTTTAATGTGTATGTAAAGCACTTTGAATTACCTTGTGTTGAATTGTGCTATACAAATAAACTTGCCTTGCCTTGTCTTGCCTTTTTGCAGTTACCTTAGCCGAATAATTGGAAAGAATACAGAATGTGGAATAATGTTTCTGAAATTGAGTTTGGACTTATTTTTACAACTGAAATGATTTTTGTTAATGCAGACAGAGAAAAAGTGCAGGAAAAAAGCAGTGTTGGTAACTGAAACTAAATCTTAGGTTCCGTTCTCAGTTCAAATACCTAACCTTCCCACACTTTTGAGGTACTTGTACTTGTGTATTTCCATTTTATGTAACCTTATACTTCTACTCCACTTAACTTACATTAAGTTATTTGTAGAGCATAAGTTATTTTTCAGGTTTTAATCAGATTTAACATAAAAAACATGATTCATTTAAAGTGATTGGACTTTTTGTGAGCCCTGTCTTGAGGAAATTAAAACACTGTTTACATAAATGCATCAATACAAATAATCTAATAATATCAGAATCAGAAGCCTTTATTGTCATTGCCCAGAGTAATAAGTACTAGTACAACGAGATTTGCCATCAACCCGTCCGAAACGCATAAAACACACACATATACAAGAATATATAACGAGTACTTTTGTAGCTTTCAGTACATTTTGATGCTGATACGTTTGTACTTTTACTGTAGTGGAGTAATTTTTACAGTGGGGTATTAGTACTTTTACTGAAGTAAAGTAATCTGATTACTATTCCCACCACTGCTGAGTAGTCATCCCTCCATTGTGAAACAATTATTTTATTCTGTTTACTTACAGGAGTTTTACTGGATGGAAATTGTACAGCAGACATCAGAGAAACAATGGAGCAATTTGTTCCCTGAGTCGCCCTGGACCAAACAAACTATACATCTAAAAACTGTTCTTTTCTTGGGGATTGGGAGTAGCCATCTGTCGAGTTCTTGCAGATGATTGTGAGATGGTTTGACAGGATGACTGACCTCCGAACTTCAATAAAACTGTCAAACTGTTCAAACATGAATCAGGATTCTGTTACTGCATTTCTCTACTCAAATGTTTTCAGGAACACAATTTAGTGAAGTCTCTTATGTTAATATATTGAATTTCTTTCACAATTTTCTCATTATTTAGGACTTTTTTGTGTGGAAATCAAAGTGTTCAGAGTTTTGTTTCCATTTTAAAATCTTACTCAGGTGTTATTATTGCAAACTGGACCTTAATTACATTTCGTCTACTGTAACTTTTTTTTTGCAACATGCAAAAAAGCCTAAAGCTTAAAACTTATAATTACATCTAATTTGCAAGCCTTGCTGTAATTTGCCATTGTGTGCATAAATGTGATCAAAGAGGATTCTCTCTGGGCTCTATCTATACGTGGTGCATTCACAGCGTCCACCACAGTATCTCAGGACCAAGACTGTACTCCCTGTTACACCAGTCTGAACCAGCAGAGTGTGCTCGTTGTGAACTCTGTGCGTCCTGTAATAGCAGAAACGTACTGCACCACTGGCTTTAGACCAGGTTTTTTTGGTGTAAAAATTTCCTGCTGCCTCCAGATGTCATAGCTGCAACAATGCAGTAAGGACATTTTCTACTTAAAAAATGACTACCAAGTCAATTCGTCCATCTATCAATCTGTCTTTCCATCTATCCGTCTCTGTCTCACCGCTGACTTTAGACCGGGTTTTTGTTGGTGTAAACGCTTTCTGCTGCCTCAAGATATCAAAACGGCAACAATGCAGCTGACCACAGCTCATTTTAAGATCAATGTGGCATGAATCATCTAACTGTAATTTGAGAAAGTTCCTCATGTATTTCCTGCTTGGGGGTCAGGCTTTGTTCCTCTAATTGGTTGTGGAAATAAAGAATGAACTGAGAGGTTTCAGACAAAGACGCATTGGCGAATTAATCTGGCAATGCCAGGCTAGAGATGCTTTACGCTGTTACAGATGAAAACTTTAATTAAAACCAACAAGTTAAGTCAAGATGTAAATCAGTGCATTCTTGAACCTTTTTTTCGTCCAGGCCAGCTATTCCTATGCGATCTTTCTATCTTTCATGCTAAACTAACTACATCCAGCTCTGAAACTGATTCACATCTGAACATCACAAGAAAACAACTTTCCTTAAAGTGAAGTTAAAGACTTTTCCGTCCTTAGAGAGTTGAAGCGGATAAAAATCACTGGACAGGAAAACAAATGGGGACCTGGAGGAAACACTTAATATTCAGATTTCATGTGATTAAACGTCTTTGATCCACACGCTCGCGTATACAAAACAGCCTCCAGCCTTCAATTACAGAGCATCATTTAACATGAAACACATCAAGCAGCCCGCATCCGGCCACATGAATATTTTATAACTCAATTTACCTGCGACACTGAGACCTTTTCAACATCCACAGCTGGAGGAATTCAGTCACACGACAACTTACTGAGGCTGCATTTCTTCCTCCGACAAAATGAAATGCCTTTTTCTATTATTTGAGCCCTGAAGTCAGTCAGTTTCCACCTAATCCCTCCTAAACCGTCTTCACAGCTCCTGAAATGGGAAAATAAGCCAACTGTGGGACACTTCAAGGACCTGAGATCCCCCAGGCTGGTGTGTAAGGGTGCTGGACTGAGATGTGTTCAGCACCTTGAAGTCTTCCAGGGGGGAAATTTCACCGACTGTACTTTCACAGTTTTCCTCACAAATACGAGGAGCAAAAAACTATCTTTATTTCTGTCTCAAATGTTTCCTTGTGTTATTTTGACAGATGGGAGAGAACAGCTGCGGTATGAAGCTGTGGTTGATGTTTGTTTTCATTTGGATAATTTCATGAAAATATACAAAGAAACTGTCAACAAACAGAATAATGAGACGATATGCACATAGTTTCTGGACATTCTGTGTCTTTTTTTAAGCAACATTCAGCATATAAAGTGATGTTGTTTGGAAACTACAACAAAAATTCGGTATTTTTGTTAATCTTAAAGATGACGAGAAGCTGTCCAATTCAAAATGTACAGCATATTGGTGGCAAAACATGTGTGCACGTTAAGTTTTCTTAAACTACAGAGTCAACATGATATTAAGACTTTTTCTTAACTTTTGAAAGCTGAACATCTCGGCTGTAGCTGCTCGGCTCGAATCAATGAATCACTGTTAGGCCTCATCAGAAGCCAATGCTGAATGTCTTAAACTATGTATAGAAGTCTATGAGAGAATGTGACTACTACTCCTTTGATTTCTGACCTCAGCAAACATTCTCATAACAAGTTTATGGTCTCAATCGTTAGTTTCAAGTCTTCTTCAACACAGCATGGTGTTTATTTAGTAAATTATGGTCCCAGTAAGAGTCAAACATAGCAGGAAGCAGGGGACGGGTTTCGGGCGGGGCTACAGCATGATTGACAGGTTGTTACAACTAACCAAGCTAGCAAGTGCAAGCATCAGCTCTGGTTTCAAAAAGCCAACATGGAGAAGGCCAAAATGCCAAACTCAAGGCTACAAAATGAACAGGAGAGAAACCCACAAGGGAGCAAGGCGCAGTAATGTGCTGCCCACTGCTCCTTGCATGGTGTGTTCACTTGTGTGTAAAAAAAGCATGCAGAGGTTGAATTTCCCCATTGTTGGATTAATAAAAAGTCATTAATTATTAATAAATCATGCTGGACTTTGTGCTGCTGTAAGTCAGGAGGAAGATATTTGAAAGGTAGGAGCAGAATATTTTACCTGCACTTCTTATAAATTGCAATAATCTTATGTTTGCACCATCGTGCAGGCTGCCAGTGTTGTATCAGTGTTGTATCAGTGTTTTATCAGTGTTGTCCTCAGTCTGTATTTTCTCTTTTCTTCCTTATTTCGCTGTGTGCGGGATGTTTATTGGCATCAACAAAGAGCCTTGGGCCGACACAGGTGTGTAACCTGCAGCTAATAGCAGCAGGCAGGGTGTCCAGCCGGCTCCCAAGAGCTCAGAACCTGCAGCTTTGTTACATCTCTCTGTGATATCGACGTGTGAGCATCTGCTCACACGGCAGCAGTGTTTCAAACACTGCTGTCGTGTTTATGTACTTCACTGTTTCCTCTGCTCCTCACCTCTCCTTCCTCCGTGTCTCGTGTTTAATAGGTTGAAGGTCGGATTCACACAAAATCTGCGGCAGCGTCCTGCAGGGTTCAGGTGTGTGTGTGTGTTCATTTGTGCTTTACATTGTGAGAATCAGAAAACAAGGTTTAATTCCTGTTTTGCAGCTTTGTTTTTGCACCGCTCCCTCTCTTCATTCACTGCCCAGCTCGCTCGACCACGGCTGCTCTCTCTCTCTTTGGCTCGTGGAGACTCTAACAAACACTAACTGACAATATCTGCAGTTTAAACACCTTCAAACCAGTCGTGAGTGACTGTTGGTGCATAATCCTGATCTAATTAAGCACGGCAGATGTTTCTCTCCGCAGGTTGGACCGGGTTGATCGAGTCGTGACGGGGCTTTGGGGAGCGGGGGGAGGGCCTTGAAGAAGTGCTAGCCCCAGGGCTCATGGTAATCTAATGCACGCTGCCCACCTCATTCTCCGCTCTCCACCTCCCATCCGTGACATTTACACTAACCGCAGCACACACAGGCCGACACCGTGAAGGACACCGCCCACACACTCCACACAAAAAAAAAATCAGGGGAAAATCCTCCAGACTCAGCAACAGACTGCTGCAGCAAGACCAACACACAAACACAGTTTCTCCCTCCCCTACCTCTCTACTGCAACAGAAACTATCTGCACCTTGAACAGAATTCTCCCCCCGGAGCCACAGACATGCTGCTGCTGCTGTACGCTGTGTGTCCGTGTCTCACTTTTCTCCCTGTTGTTTGTGTGTAGTCTGAACATTGCTTCGCTCTCACTGAATGTTGCATCATTCATTGTTTTGTTTTGCACCGGGGACCAGCAGACATAGTGTTGTTTCCTCGATGCACTGCACTGTGCACAGAGGAAGTCTCTCTTGTGTAATTATGTGGCATTTGTTTCACAATTTCCTCATTATTTAGCCCTTTTTTTGTTGTAGAAATCAAGTGTTTTGTTTCCTAACAGTGAAGGACTGCGCCAACAGACTGGCATAAAAAAGTAATAAAAAAATTAAAAAAGCCATTATAAAATCTCACTCAGGTGTTATTACTGCAAATTGGACCTTAATTTTATTTTGTCTCCTGTAACTTTTTTTGCAACATGCAAAAATGCTTTCAACTTATAATTACATCTATTTTGCAAGCCTTGCTGTAATTTGCCCATTGTGTGCATAAATGTGATCAAAGAGGATTCTCTCTGGGCTCTATCTATCGTCCAGCACAGAATCTCAGGACCGAGACTGTTTCACCAGTCTGAACCAGCAGAGTGTGCTAGATGTGAACTCTGTGCGTCGCAATAACATTCTGCACCGCTGGCTTTAAACCAGGTTTTTGTTGGTGTAAACGTTTTCTGCTGCCTCAGTATGTCAAAGCTGCAACAATGCAGCTGACCACAGCTCAACAAGACCAACATGGCAGAGGACACAAGACATCTTCTACTTCCAGAAAAAATGACAACCAAGTCAAAACGTCCGTCTATCCATTCACCTATCCATCTATCCATCTATCCATCCGTCCGTTAATCTCTCGATCTATCCGTCCATCTAGCGTCCATCTATCATCTATCAGTCCATCAAGCCTTCATTCGTCCATCTGTCCATATATCCCTCAATATATCCGTCCATCTATCCATCTATCAGTCCATCTAGAAGTTAAGAGCAAACTGAAGACTTATCTTTTTAATTTGGCTTTTACCTGAACCATTTTAGAGATTTTTCTGCTCATGCATCTTAGTGTTATAACATCTTCTCTTTTATTTATTTATTTGCTACTATTTATTAGTCTGTGTATATATATATATATATATATATATATATATATTTGCTTGTTTCTGTGTTTCGTTATCTTTTTATTATTATTATTTTCTCCTTTTTTATGTAAAGCGCTTTGTGTTGCATCTCTCTTGTATGAAAAGTGCTATACAAATAAAGTCCGATTGATTGATTCATTATCCGTCAATCCTTCCGTCCATCTATCCATCTATCTGTCTGTCCATTGATCTCTCCATCTTCCTGTCCATCAGTCTCTCAGTCTGTCCCTCTATCTACCGTCTGGACATAAAATCATCATGTTTTTCTGCTGTGTCAGTGTCCTCTCTCTTCTCTCTCTCCCTCTCTTCTCTTCTCTCCCTCAGCTGACAGAGCGAAGCTTTAAGATCTCTCCGGTCCTTTGAGTGTGTGGTTGTAAAAGTTTGAACAAAGCTCGGCTGACGTGACACGACTTCACATTCACAGACTGAATTTAAAGAAAAGTTTCTGTTAACTTTTCTCCTAACTCTTCAGGACAGATCTCTTTTTTTCTCAGATCATCTGGAATCCTTTGTGGTTTCAGCTCTTCATCAAGTCATTTCATCTCCTTTCACCGGCTCTCCGGCGGTCTTTGTCCCCCGGCTGTCACTCACGGCTCCTCTGATGAGTCTCTCATTTATCTCTTGTCCTCTCGCTCTCTGACTCTCTGACTGCTGAGGCTTTCATCTGAGACAGCCGCAGCAGATGTTCCCTCACTCTCACTTTGGTTGTTTTGTTTTTTTGAACAGGGGAGTTTGTGACGATCCGCCACTTTATAACCAGTTGTATTTTTAATCAAATCCAGATTACAGAGCACACCCTGGGTGGCATGGCGTCCCTGGATTATCACGCTCCCTAGCTGAATTATTTCACCGTTATGGTCATGTGCATGAGCAGAATCACATTACCTGAGAAAAATGTAATTAATGACCTGCGTGGTGTCAGTGCAGCTGCCTCAGGTCCACGCTGCTGCTGTCACACTGTGTGAGACGAGTCTAATGAAATCTGGGTTTCAATTTGTGTCAGAGTGCACATTAAGCTGTGAGGCATGTCAGACTGTGATGAATGTGTGCCGGGTGGCAGCGCAGACAGGAGTGACAGCGGAGACGCGTCGTTTACTTTCAGTCTCTTTCAAATGAAGCAACAGGAATAAAAGTCTTTGGACGTTTCTGTCCCGACTGTCAGCCTCCAGAACCTAACCACGTCCTCCCACATTACCCGGACCGTCCTTACCGATGCCAGCTCATTAAAGTCACCACTACCTGCTGAACGCCCCGGCCCGCTCAGCTGATCCTCCTGATAATAGTCCTCTGCAGTTTTGGTCTAATTTGTCTGTTTCTGACTCCTTTTCATTCTGCCTGAATATAAACTTCAAACAATGTTTACCATGCCATGTTGGTGTCATGTTCAGCACAACCTCACCTGTATGTCCTGATCAATATTAGGCATGTTTCCATTGACTTCTTAGTTCATCTCTGCCTCTGTTTCCATGCAGGTACTTTTGTAGTGGCTAACCGGAGTTTAATGTGACAAAAGGCTGATGCCGCGAGCAGTGCTGCCTCTAGAGACTCTTTGTCTCTATATTTCGACTATTCAGACCCTCTAGAGACTCTTTGTCTCTATATTTCGACTATTCAGACCCTCTAGAGACTCTTTGTCTCTATATTTAGACTATTCAGACTCTCTAGAGACTCTTTGTCTCTATATTTAGACTATTCAGACTCTCGAGAGACTCTTTGTCTTTATATTTCGACTATTCAGACCCTCTAGAGACTCTTTGTCTCTATATTTAGACTATTCAGACTCTCGAGAGACTCTTTGTCTCTATATTTCGACTATTCAGACCCTCTAGAGACACTTTGTCTCTATATTTAGACTATTCAGACCCTCGAGAGACTCTTTTTCAAAAAAAGCGACTAGCGACAAATCTAGCGACTTTTTCTGGTACTGTCTGAGACGCTAACTTGTGGAGTTGGGCGGATCTTCTCTCCCAAGCCACACTCATAGCTCACTGTAGGGAAAGTACCTGATGGAAACACGCCTATAGTTTTACTTTAACTAGGGTGACCATATTTTGATTTCCAAAAAAGAGGACAATCGGCACGGCCTCGAGACACAAATTCAGACAGGCTTCTCGGAGGTTGATGAACATGCTTTATTATGCTTCAATGGTGCAAAATTAACTTCTGTAATAAAATAAGATGAAATCTGTAAAAACTAAAATAATTAACTATAACTAACTTTAAATAAATAATAACAAAAATATATAATAGCTCTCGTAGACTCTTTTCAAATAAATGAATAAATAATATGAAATAATATATTATATATATATATATATATATATATATATCTTAATAACTGCAATAAGATAAATAATAGAAGAGTCTCACAAAGATACTAACTTAACAAACAAAAAGGATCTATACTTTTTATCTTTAGTTGTCTTTGAGCTTTGAGATCTCCAGCACCTTTATTAGACACTGAGACATATGTGCCAGCATTGCACACGGTGCACTCCGCCTCCCACCTGTCCCGACCGGGACGGTACGTCGGAAATTTTTTTTGCAGTTCATCTGTGAAGCTGCACTTACGCTTCGGCATTTCCTGTGCAATGTTGCTCCGCTGTTCGATCTGCCCTCTGTCTGCTCTGCTCTCTGTCTCTCTGTGTGTGTGTGTGCGGCGCTGACCCTCTTGGTAATTACGTCTCGCAAAATTGTGTGCAAAGCGCTGGTCAATTTACGTGCACGTGTACTGGTCCTATGAAAAACAGTGAACACCGGACATTTTCGTGAATTTATAAAACCCGGCCGGACGCCCCGGACAGGACGTAAAAAGTGGACATGTCCGGGCAAAAGAGGACGCTTGGTCACCCTACTTTAACTCACTAGATCAACAAAAACACAATAAAACTTAATGAGCAGAAACACCATATCTGGCTTCATTCTAATGTAATAAAGTCAATGAAAAACGTGCTTCTCTGTCTGAATGAGTTTGTTTTTAACGAGCGCTCAAGTGTAAACTGATATTTGGACTTAAATATAATTAAAAACTGAAGCGGTTTCTCTTCAGATTATATTGATAATTAACGTCCTGAGTGAACTCCTTCAGAGAAGAGTGCAGCACAACTTCAATAACAATGAATAAATATGTAAAGAGTTAATTAAATTCTTAATTCCTTCGGGCTCCTGGTGTCTCATCATTAATTATCATCAGTAATTATCCTTCCAGTTTCTCTTCATTATCTACACAACTCACACTTTGATCTGTTTCATCACTTCACAAAACATTTTAATGAGGCATTTATTATCGTGCTCCCAACAAAGTGCAACTAGTATAATTATTAATAAGATATAACCAGGGGTCAGCCTCCAGGTCAGAGCAGTGTAGCAAACCACTAAGTGCCTTAAGCTGCATTCTACCAAAGACTCCAACAGGGGGCGCTGACAGCTGCAGAAGCATTTGGCTCCATTCATTTCAATACAAAATGAGAAAAACTTCTCACTTGATTTATTACCTCAGAAAATCTTTTTTGACAACACTATGGTCTCAATCACTAGTAAAAAATCTTCTTCAAGACAATTTGAGATAATGATTCGTATTATTTGGGGCGTGGTTACCTTTAATTGACAGGTCACTAACTATGGAAGAATTATCCTATCTTTATTCAAGAGCGTAGATTTTCAGTTTGAGAGCATAATTTGTCTTTCTCATGCTCAGATTTGTTCTCCTCATGCTCACATTTTGCGCTCGCACACAGATTTCTGCTGCTTTCTTTCAAAATGTATGCGTGCACTTAAAAATCACATGCTTGTGCTCACATTTCTTCTGCTTGGACACAAACATTTCGCTCGCACTCAAATATGTCCTGTGCTCGCTCAAATCTAAAGTCTACGCGCTCAGATCTCAACTCTGCGCTCTCAAAACTTTTGTGCTCGGACTCAGAACACGCACGTCCTCTCAGGTTGAGGTGTCTGCTCAGACTGAACGATGTCCCGCCCTGCGCTTAAACTAGTGTGTTTCACCAGCCAATAGGGAGACAGCTAGATTGTGGCCCGTCTTAGGTGCGTTGCCTCGCCTTTTTGAGCGCTCCGTCGGGGCGGGTATATGGTCTGTTTGTAAAACTGCTTCTCTCTTAAAATACACCAATTGACCATATTAGCCAGCTATTTGAATTGTCACCTATTTAAGACGCAGCATATTTATGTAGAATTAATCTTAAGTAGTCCTAAAAAGAGTAATTATTATTTATATATATATTTATTGTTATTTATTTTTCACCTGTTCAGGTGTCACGATAGTCCAGTGGTGAAGGACGCTACTATCTGTTGCATTTTAAACCATGGGACGCCGGTTCGCATCCCGTCCGCTGCACTCTTGCTGCATGTCTTATTATGATTTACATTTTTAATTGATAAATTAATGTAACAGTAATACAATCCGTGTAACCAGCTGCTTCTCTTATTGAAACGTTTAACAAGAGATGATGGGTAAATAGACTTGGCTACGTGATTTAAAAAAGTATAATGAAAAATACGCTATGATGATGATAATGATTTGAGGATAACATTGGTGCGTGTAATGCAGTGTATCACCGTCCTATTTACGCGGTCAAAGCCAGGGAGCGCGTAATTAGGCTAATGTTGGTAATACTTTCACTTTCACAAGAAGAAGACTTTGAGCAGGATTCGGAGCGCGGCAGCGAATGAATGGGAGACGAGATGTATGGCCAAAGACCTCAAGTAAGTTCATTGCTAAATGTTGCTACAACTCAAAACACATCGACCATATACAGTAGTTTCAATAACAGTACCGTAATCATTTTGACACTCGTACTTATCAACATATATAGCGGGCCTTCATTGTAACATGTACAACGAAAGTACAATAATTGGCAACGTATGATCGTACCAGCGGCAGGTCGGCACACATAATGATGCGCGAGCTGAAGGGAATCCCCGCTGACGTCACTTCATTCATAATGAGTTTCTGTCCCTAGTGCCGACAAAGGCCCGCTATATATGTTGATAAGTACGAGTGTTTTGAGTTGTAGCAACATTTAGCTTACTTACTTACTTGAGGTCTTTGGCCATACATCTCGTCTCCCATTCATTCGCTGCCGCGCTCCGAATCCTGCTCAAAGTCTTCTTCTTGTGAAAGTGAAAGCATTACCAACATTAGCCTAATTACGCGCTCCCTGGCTTTGACCGCGTAAATAGGACGGTGACACTGCATTACACGCACAACTGTTATCCTCAAATCATTATCATCATCATAGTGTATTTTTCATTATACCTTTTTAATCACGTAGCCAAGTCTATTTACCCATCATCTCTTGTTAAACGTTTCAATAAGAGAAGCAGCTGGTTACATGGATTGTATTACTGTTACATTAATTTATCAATAAAAAATGTAAATCATAATAAGACATGCAGCAAGAGTGCAGCGGATGGGATGCGAACCGGCGTCCCATGGTTTAAAATGCAACAGATGGTAGCGTCCTTCACCACTGGACTATCGTGACACCACTGAACAGGTGAAAAATAAAAAACAATAAATATATATATATAAATAATAATTTAAAAAAATATATATATATAATCTAAACTACGATAACTCTTTTTAGGACTGCTTAAGATTAATTCTACATAAATATGCTGCGTCTTAAATAGGTGACAATTCAAATAGCTGGCTAATATGGTCAATTGGTGTATTTTAAGAGAGAAGCAGTTTTACAAACAGACCATATACCCGCCCCGACGGAGCGCTCAAAAAGGCGAGGCAACGCACCTAAGACGGGGTCACAATCTAGCTGTCTCCCTATTGGCTGGTGAAACACACTAGTTTAAGCGCAGGGCGGGACATCGTTCAGTCTGAGCAGACACCTCAACCTGAGAGGACGTGCGTGTTCTGAGTCCGAGCACAAAAGTTTTGAGAGCGCAGAGTTGAGATCTGAGCGCGTAGACTTTAGATTTGAGTGCGCACAGGACATATTTGAGTGCGAGCGAAATGTTTGTGTCCAAGCAGAAGAAATGTGAGCACAAGCATGTGATTTTTAAGTGCACGCATACATTTTGAAAGAAAGCAGCAGAAATCTGAGTGCGAGCGCAAAATGTGAGCATGAGGAGAACAAATCTGAGCATGAGAAAGACAAATTATGCTCTCAAACTGAAAATCTACGCTCTTGAATAAAGATAGGATAATTCTTCCATAACTAACAAGGTGAGCCTTTAGCAGTTTGATCCCATAACTTTGACCCTTTGACTGTATTTTCACTTAATGACTTGATAATTTATTTGAACGTTTTGTTAAATGTCTTGATCAGCGTTTGGTTGGACTAAAGCCTGATTTCCACCGGGCACGTTACAGCCACCAAACGGCAGCGCCGCAGTCGCCATTGCTGATCGCTTCCACTCTAATCAATAAGATCATTTCCACCGGGTGCGCTGAGGAACGTTACAGCAACGTCTCAGCCGTGGCTCTCTGCGAGCATTAGGTAGGACTTCTATTTTCTCCGCGAGCAGCTGCTAAACCGCGTAAATCTCAACAGAGCAGATCGCACCAGACAGGAAGTGGGACTCAGAATCAACGTAATACACTTATAACACACCCGCTTTCAAAATAAAACTACTTCACATCAACATTATGTTATTACCGAGGCACCAGATCAGCAATCAATCAATCAATCAAAGGGTCTCAGAGGATCTCAGAGGATCGGCAACACGGACGACAAGAGACTGACTGTTGAAGTGGAACATCATACAATCATTCATGACATATTGTTTTTTATGTTGTTGTTGTTTACTTCATACACACAGTTTATCACGGGATCTTGCGGTCTCCCGTATGTTCAGGATTATCGCGTGTTCTCGTTATCTCGCGTGTATACGGCTGGCTCGCTACGCTGCCATAACGCGCCCGGTGTGAATTGACGCCGGGCAGAAGACGGAGCAAAACCACGGTGGAGCCGTTCCGCGGCTGTACACGCCCGGTGGAAATCCCCAGTAACAGACACTCCAAGGAGTCGCTGTCCAGTGTTCAGGTCAGTAACGAACATTTAAAATTAACATCCAGTTAATGCTCCAGTTAATGCTAACATGAATCAGTCAGGTTGAGGTGTAGAGAGGCGTGTAGTCAGTGTCGTCAGATCCCTCTCGCTCCTCCACAGTCCAAATATGGTCTGCTCCGCGTATTGGAAACAAGATGGCAACACAAGATGGCGACGAGTTTAATGCTGAAATCGATGCCTCCAACGGGCCACAAACCAACGGGTGACATCCATTATTTATACAGTATATGGATATAACTAAAATAATAATAAGAATCATAACTAAAAAATTTCCTCTGGGGAAATTCTGAAAGGGCCACGAGGGCTACTGCCGGTGTGTGTACACTATGATGAGATTCTTCAGAGATTTCAAACAATTAATACTAGTAATGTTATGATACTATATTATATACAAGGAGCAGTAGATGTTTGAAAATCTCCAATTATTGTTTTTTTTCCGGCCCTCCCATTCACTTCAATGCAAAATTTTGGGCAGTTTTTTGCGACTTACGTTGAAAATTGTGTCCGGGAGAGGAAGAAGAAAATATCCACAGTATAACAATAGTGCTCGGTGAGATTGCCCCGTGGGCCTAATAAAAGTCAACAGGTTTAGACTCACCTCTCTTAAGTAGCAGGAGATTCCTCGCAGAGCTTCTCCCATGGCGGTTGGAGATGGGAGCTGTGACAGAAAGTATTCAGATATTTTACTGCAGTAAATGTACAAATACTGCAATACAAAGTACAACACATCCTGCATTCAAAACTACTGCAGTAAAAGTATCAGTATCAGCAAAATGTCCTTAAACTTCTTAAAGTAACAAATTCAACTGTAAACACAAAGCAAACAATCAGTGAAATTAAATTAAAATAAAATAATAAAAATAAATGTCAAAAACAAATTATTTACAGAAATTTTCATTCAAAGTTCTGCAAGAAAAATATGTTATTGTACAAAAAAGTTACACATTTAAAGGTTCTGCAAAATTTTAATGGAAATTCCTAATTTTTTAGAAAATGTCTTCAATAAAGTGACGGCACCAAAAAATCTGCAGAAATAAAAAAAATGTTTTACAGATATTTCATGAATTTGCAAGATTGCAAACATTTTAACTGCATCAATGAGCTTTAGGCTGCAAACAGAATTCAAACAAATTTCCCACATTAACTCATTTTGAGCTTCAGGTTACAGAATCAAAGTTGTGCAGAGAGTTTCTGTGTCTAAAAGTTGTTTCCAGTCTGAGACGCAGACAAAGACGTTTCTGTGTTTGGAAGCTTCTGAACTGAACTGAATTAGCATCATAAACATTTTTTATCTTCACCTAAACCTGCTGCAGCAGGAGAGGATTTAAAGAGTCACATTACTGAACAAAGCATTATATCACACCTCTGTGTGTGTGTGTGTGTGTGTGTGTGTGTGTGTGTGTGTGTGTGTGTTACCGGGGGCGGGTGCTCCAGGCAGGTGTGGAAGTGTTTGGTCTGGTTTGGTTTCACTCGTTTCAGAGGAACACGAGACTCTCCGATCAACTCATTATGAGTCAACTTGTCTTCATCACACACCGTCAACCTGCAGGGGGCAAGGGGACAGGAGACAAGGAGACAGGAGAGGAGACAAAGAGTCAGAAGAGGAGAAAAAGAATCAGGAGAGGAGACAAGGAGGCAAGTAGTCAGGTGAGGAGTCAAGGACAGGAGACAAGGTGTCAGGAGAGGAGAAGGAAACAGGGGACAAGAAGACAAGGAGTCAGGAGAGGATACAAGGGGACAAGGAGACAAGGAGTCAGAAGAGGAGACAAGGAGACAGGAGAGGAGATGAGGACACAAAGGGACAAGGGATGGGGGGTCAGGAGACAAGGAGTAAGGCGAGGAGACAAGGAGATAAGAAGTAAGGGAGGAGACAAGGAGTCAGGAGAGGAGACAAGGAAGCAAGGAATCAGGTCAGGAGACAAGGAGGCAAGGAGTCAGGTGAGGAGACAGGGAGGCATGGAGTCAGGTGAGGAGACAAGGAGTAAGGAAAGGAGACAAGGAGACATGGGAACAAGGAGACAAGGAGTCAGGTGAGGAGGAGACAAGGAGGCAAGAAATAAGGTGAGAAGACAAAGAGGCAAGGAGTCCAGAGAGGAGACAAGGAGTCAGGGAGGACACAAGGAGTCAGGAGAGGAAACAAGGAGTCAGGAGAGGAGACAAGGAGTCAGGGGAGGAGACAAGGAGTCAGGAGAGGAGACAAGGAGGCAAGGAGTCAGGGAGGACACAAGGAGGCAAGGAGTCAGGTGAAGAGACAAGGAGGCAAGGAGGCAGGTGAGGAGACAAGAGAGGAGACAAGGAGTCAGTAGAGGGAACAGGGAGTCAGAAGAGGAGACAAGGGGACAAGGAGACAAGGACTCAGGTGAGGAATCAAGGAGACAATGAGGCAAGAAATCAGGTAAGGAGACAAGGAGTTAGGAGAGGAGACAAAGGGAGGAGACAAGAAGGCAAGGAGACAGGAGAGGAGACAAGGAGAGTAACTGGAGAGTGGAGAGTCGCCGGTTCGAATCCTGGTCCCCCATTGTGGGATTAATTTACATTTAGTCATTTAGCAGACGCTTTTATCCAAAGCGACTTACAGGAAGAGTAAAAGCAAACAATCAAGGTCAAACAAGGAGTCAGGAGAGGAGACAAGGGGACAAGGAGACAGGAGAGAAGACAAGGAGTCAGGAGAGGAGACAAGTAATGAAAACAAAACAAAAACACTGTGTGTGTGTATATTTGTGTGTGTGTTTATATCAGTATGTGTGTGCGTGTGTGTGTGTGTGTGTATATCTGTTCGTGTGTGTGTCTCCCTTGTGTTTATTATTTATGAAGTGAATCAGAGATTTGCAGCCGTTTGAGGTGAATGAACTTGAAGGTCTACAGCCTGCTGAGCTTTCTATTCTCATATAATGTATTCTTTATTTTTTATTAATCCGCCCGCTTCCATACACACACACACACACAAACACACACACACACACACACACACACACACACACACACACAGGGATAGTGTGTTCTCTTGGTTTAAGGCTCTCAGAGGAAGCTGAGCTGTGGAGCGTCACATATTACAGAATATTTCACTAATTAGCTTCAACAAATGGAACTGCAGCAGCAAGTGAGAGATGAGTTTTACTGAGTAGAGGTTAAAGCTTTATTTACTCTAACAACAAGGGGACAGGAAACAAACAGACAAGAGAGGAGATAAGGAGTCGAGAGAGGAGACAAGGCGACAGGAAACAAAGGGACAAAGAGACAAGGAGTCAGGAGAGTGGACAAGAAGACAAGGATACAAGGAGTCAGGAAAGGAGACAAGGACATAAGGAGACAGAAAACAAAGAGAGGGGAGAGGGGATGAGGACACAAGACACACTCCCTGCTTCCTGCTGTTAGACTCTGAATAGACATCACTGACCTGACCGACCTGTCCACCTGACGACCTTTCCACCTGCCGACCTGTCCACCTGATGACCTGTCCACCTGATGACCTGTCCACCTCTCGACCTGTCCACCTGACGACCTGTCCACCTGACGACCTGTAAACCTGTCCAACTGTCCACCTCTCGTCCTGTTCACATGTCCACCTCTCAACCTGTCCACCTGACGACCTGTCCACCTGCTGACCTGTCCACCTGACGACCTGTCCACCTCTCGACCTGTCCACCTGATGACCTGACGACCTGTCCACCTGACGACCTTTCCACCTGCCGACCTGTCCACCTGATGACCTGACGACCTGTCCACCTCTCGACCTGTCCACCTGCCGACCTGTCCACCTGATGACCTGTCCACCTGACGACCTGTCCACCTGTCGACCTGTTCACATGTCCACCTCTCGACCTGTCCACCTGCCGACCTGTCCACCTGATGACCTGTCCACCTGACGACCTGTCCACCTGTCCACCTGACGACCTGTCCATCTGACGACCTGTCCATCTGACGACCTGTCCACCTGACGACCTGTAAACCTGTCCAACTGTCCACCTCTCGTCCTGTTCACATGTCCACCTCTCGACCTGTCCACCTGCCGACCTGTCCACCTGACGACCTGTCCACCTGTCCACCTCTCGACCTGTCCACCTGACGACCTGTCCACCTGTCCACCTCTCGACCTGTCCACCTGACGACCTGTAAACCTGTCCAACTGTCCACCTCTCGTCCTGTTCACATGTCCACCTCTCGACCTGTCCACCTGACGACCTGTCCACCTAACGACCTGTCCACCTGCCGACCTGTAAACCTGTCCAACTGTCCACCTCTCGTCCTGTTCACATGTCCACCTCTCGACCTGTCCATCTGACGACCTGTCCACCTGTGTACCTGTCCTTGTCCTCGTGTCCTGTGAGACTCGTTCAGGACACGCTGTCTCTCAGAGCAGTGTTCTCTGATTAAAGACTTATGGCTCTCTTACTTCACTTCTTTTGATTATATGCTCGATGGCAGGAACATTAACTCATTATTAAAGGCTGGAAAACACACACACACACACACACACACACACAAACACTCTCTCAACCTCTCTCTCTCTCAACCTCTCTCTCTCTCTCTCTCCCGATGGATGTTTGTTGTGTGTATTTACATGAAAAACCACGAGAGCAGAAAACATTAGAAAAAGATCGCTTTGGCAAAATTAATAAAAAAATGACAACTGAGCTTCATATCTGATTAATGACTGTAACACACACACACACACACACAGACAGACACACACACACACAGACACACAAACCTGAGCGTCTTCCTGTGCATGTCTTCTTCTGTGATTCCGATGTAAGTGAGCGTTTCATTCCACACCGGATTCAGAGAGTTACGGATCGTCTTCGTCTTCAGCTTGTTGGCCTGGAGGACACACACACACACACACACACACACACACACACACACACACACACAGTCTAGTTAGATTTAAGACTAGAAATAAACTTGAGACAGATTTTACAATAATCAAACATTTTAAAAATGAAACATCGAGCAACATTAACCCTCTAAAACCCCAACAAGCAGTTTTTACATTTTCCTCTCTGTGTACTCGTTTTTCACTGCGATATATAAAATCTATATAATCTATTGTACATATTGAAGTATTGTCATGTTTCCAGCCTCTCCTGTCCTCTCCTCTCTGCTCTGTGTAAATAGATTTTCAGTGAATATTTGTCATGTAACCGTTCAAATCAATCATGTCATCACAGTGTCTCTGAGGAGCAGGATTCAATGTTTTTAACAGGATCTTGTCACTTTATTTTTAATGACACATGTAGAATAAAGAGATTCTGACACAAATATCAACATTTGCAAGTTTTGCTTAGCGAATCATAAAATCCTACTTCCCATGTTTTAGCATGTTTCAGACCTTTGAAGGGTTGATTCAATGAAGCCCTTTGTAGACTTTGGATCATTCTCTCCCTTATTGTTCAAAAACCTGATTAAGTCGAATTAAAATTTTATTGTAGTTCAAAATTACATTTCAAGGTTAATAATTCAGTTGATGTTGACATTAATTTTGGTTCGGTTGCATCAAAGCTGCAGACTCACATTTAAATTTAAGTTCAAACAACGAACTGCAGGAAACTTGTTCCATGAAGATATTTTTAAAGATTTAAGGTCAGAACAGCAGATGAATCCTGATTTCCAATCTATGCAGTGGTTTGTTTTTATGCTCTGCACGTCAGCTGTCAGGGAGGAGGATTTAATTTCATGGTTTTTTAATAAATGATCTCTTCTGAAATCATAAATCCAGTCACACCAGCTAAACCTCAACACCAGCCGCTTCAAAGAGAAATTTTCAGATAGGTGAGGACAAAAGCTGTAAAATAAGAAGAATGCTTTCAAAAATTCAAATGTTAATGATTATTTTTTTTAATTAACAAAATGCAAAGTGAGTGAACTGAAGAAAAATCTAAATCAAATCAGCAATTGGTGTATACAGTATATGTATTATGGCATGCCATATGGAAATTATTATATATATGGAATGAAAGTTTTAGAATATGGGTTGAAAATAGAATATATATAGAAACCTGAGAATATATATTTAAAGTCTGAGAATATATATAGAAACCTGATTATATATATTGAAGGTTTTACTATATTTTCTCAGGTAAAGCATTTCCTTATGAACAATCTAACACAGATTTTAGAATAACAGCATGATGAAAATAACAGAAGTACTCTGAACCAACAGAACAGTTTTGAGATTTTAAATCTAGAGCAGAGGAAAGTATCAGCAATTTAATCAAACCGTTATAAATGATTGTATGAATATAGCAGATATTATTTTATCTCTGTAGGAGTTTGAGAGCAGCTGACTCACCTTGCAGGCTCCAGGCAGCAGGTGCAGCTTGACGTACGGGTCGGCCAAACCGTTAAAGTCCATCGGCTTCAGACCCTGAAGACACACAGACAGGTTTATATTCAGTATGTTTACATGCACGCTGATGAGAAGACGGGATTCAGGAGAGGAGACAAGGGGACAATGGGATAGGAAACAAAGAGACAGGAGAGGGGATAAGGGGACTAGGGAACATGATAGACAGGAGAGGGGACAAGGAGACAAGGGGACAAAGGGACAAGGCGACAGAATACAAAGATATAGGAGAGGGGACAGGAAACAAAGAGACAGGAGAGGGGACAAGGAGACAAGGGGACACGACAGACAGAAGAGGGGACAAGGAGACAAGGGGACAGGAAACAAAGAGACAGGAGAGGGGATAAGGAGACAAAGGGACATGACAGACATGAGAGGGGACAAGGAGACAATGGGACAAGCAGACAAGGGGACAAGGAAACAGAAAACAAAGAGACAGGAGAGGGGACAAGTGGACAAAAAGGGACAAGGGAACAAGGGGACATGACAAACAGGAGAGGAGACAAGGGGACAGGAGGACAAGGGGACATTACAGACAGAAGAGGGGACAAGGAGAGGGGATAGAAAAAACAAAGAGACAGGAGAGGAGAAGGGGACAAGGAGACAGCAGAGGGAACCAAGGAACAAGGGGACATGACAGACAGGAGAAGGGACAACAGGACAAGGGGACAGGAAACAAAGAGGCAGTAGAGTGGACAAGAAGACAAGGGGACAAGCAGAAACCTTCATTTATCTTTCTAAGCACACAGGTACGAATTATTCAGCAGTTTAGACTTTTTCTTCTGAAGATCAAATTTAGGACAAAACTTTAGAGGACTCTGGTGGTCTCTTCCGCAGTGACATCCTGTGGTGGTCCCTGACAGCTGACTGTGGCGGTGCTTGACTCAGGTGGGTTTAGGAGTCCCGGTCCTGGACCTGGTCCTGGTCCTGTTCATTAAGACTCATCAGTGTGTGCATGAGAGTCCCACAGCTGCCCTCAATCATTCAGGTGATCAGAGCTCTGTCAGGGTGGTGTCTGACTGTCAGCTCCACCCTCAGGAGGAGACCAGACCGGGTCCAGAGCCGCAGAACCACCTGAGTGATGATGTGATGAGGAACAGATTCTCCTCTGAAGGTTCACTCACAGCACGGTTCAAAGGAGCAGCAGCATCACGGCAGAAATATTAGATTTCTGGACATCAAGAAGACGTCTATGAGCGTTGTTTAACTGGCTGCTGCATAGATGTCTATGGAAAGATTTTGATGGAATTTTTGGGCATCCACAAGACATCTTGACAGCCCCTGCTTATCTGAGCGCCTTTGTCCAGTCCACAAACCCTCCCGCCCACTACGCTCTTCTAGTGAAAGACGTCTGGCTCCTCCGCCGCTGAAGTCCTCTGCGTCTCAAACCAGACTCTTCTCCTCTGTAGTGCCTCGTGGTGGAAGGAACTTCCAAACTCCATTCATTCTGCTGAGTCCCTCTGAATCTTCAATAAGAGAGTGAAGACCCAACTCTTTACTGAAAACCTTCACACTTAATCCACACAGACAATGGGAGTAAATGTGCGCGCATAACTTCTATCCATGGTCTGTGCATTTATTTACCATTCAAACTGTCTTTTAGAACGCCTAGCCAATCGTTTTTTGCCCTAACCTTAGAGAAATTGCAGAGAAACTGCAGCCTTTTAACTAAACGTAGCTGCTTTGTTTTCAGCGTGAATGATCTGATAACAACCTGCTCAACCTGCCAGCAGGTGGCGAAGGCACCTAGTTCTTCCTCTCCTCTATTTTATATTTCCTGTTACTCTCAGAGACATTTCTTGGAATTTTGACATTAAACATTAATTGATGAGTATAACCAGCAGAATAATCACATTTTTTTTTTAAAGTCCTGCATTCAAAATATACTCCAAGTACAAAACAACTATTATTATTATATTATTGTATTATAATTATTAATATGTTCCTCACCTTAATGCTGTAGCTGCTAAAGATGGAGCTTTGCCAGGCATTTAATTAATTATGATAAACGCTTGTCTGTTAGTCGGTTATTTTATTAATAATCATCACCTGTAAAGTGGTTAATTGTTGAGGTAACAGATGATTGTATGACAGAGGTTCAGGAGGATCAAACACTTGATCTTAATCCTGTGACCTCGTCAGACTCGGGACTCCGATCATTGTGACAAATTACTCCCAAATTTATTTCAACAGCTTTGACATTTGCAGAGGTGGCGGCGGAGAGACGGACTTATTTATTCTGCAGAAGCGGTTTTAATGAGGCTGAGGGAGCAGAAACAGACATGTCTCATAATAACTGTAAAGTGTCTGGCCAAGGACTTCACTTCAGCCTAAAGTCAAGATTTTACTTCGCTCTCTGAACCCGAACGAGCAGTTTCAGAGCGTTTTTGACTCTTTTTACATTTTATCACTGTGGTCTTTTATTTCACTGCAATATATGAAGTCTAACCTCTGTTTTAGCTCTTCAACTACAAATCATGTGATCTTTACATTCAGACAGACATGCTGAATGGATCCTGCACTGATTTAGATGTTTGGATGTTTTATACCACAGGCTTCCCAAAGTGTTACGTTTTATGTTTCACTGCAACATATATAATCTATATAAATCTGTAAGTCCTGCAGCTCTATGGAATCAGCACAATCAGAACAACTCAAACATGTCTTTGTGCACAATAACACCGTTAGAATGACAGAAATCTAAAAAAGTTTAAGTTCTCTGATAAAATTTTTTTTTTAAATGTAATAAAACAAAAATTATATATAAACACTTTTCCGAGTGCCCACTAGTGTCCTTGATGTTGTGAAAACCAGTTTTCTCCACATATTGAAATATCATCATATTTCCTCTCTGCTCTGTGTCAACAGCCTCTCCTCTCCTCTCCTCTCCTCTCCTCTCCTCTCTCGTTTCCGTTTCCGGTGAGCGTGAGTGAGCTTGAGTGGTTGGTGGTGGTGGATGTGTGAGTGGCGCGGAGCTTTGAATTGTTTGCTGTCCCTGTTATCAGATTTTCACCTGTATGTGCATGATCAGGTAAGCTTTTTTGATACTTTTTACTGAGTGACCAACTAATCGGTGGATTGTCTGGTGGTTTTGGGAGGAATGGTGTCTGCCGAGACGCCGCCGGGGGAGTCCCGCCGGATAGCAGCGTTAGTGTGGAGGAGGTTCTGTTGGCTGCCGGTGAGCAGGTGGGACACGACAACCTCTGCTTTGCATCACGGATGAACAAAGCTGTGGTGGTGTTTGTTAAAGACGAGCCTCTTGTTCATCTGCGGTGCTAAGTGGAGTGTTTGTCAGGGAGTTGTTTGTGCAGGTGTCCCCGCTGTCCGCTCCCTCCGCGCGGATCACCGTATCCGGTGTCCCGCCGTTCATTCTCAACGAGCTGCTGTAGAATGAGCTGCGGAGGTTTGGGAAGTTCGCCAGCGGCTTCAGAACGGTGAGTTTGGGGTGTAAGGACCCCAAACTGAAACATGTCCAGTCTCTGAGGCGGCAGGTTTTCATGTTTCTGGACTCGCCCACACAAACACTGGAGGTTTCCTTCAGAGTTAAACATGGTGATGGTTCTTACATGGTGTACGCGAGCTTGGGACAGTTGAAGTGTTTTGAATGTGGTGATGTGGCTCATAAGCGCTACACCTGTCCGCACAAACAGCAGGCGGCAGCTCACGCCGCGGTCCGGCCCAGCGGACCCGAAGCCAGTAGCGCAGCCGGCGCTACTGGTGCGCTGTCCAAAAACAATGTAGACAGGGAGGAAGAGAGGCAGCCTGAGAGCCAACCTGAGAGGCAGCAGGCTGATGTGGCTGCAGGAAATCTGAGCAGCCCTCAATGTGCAGCTGAAGCTCAGGTTGAACAGGTTGAAGAAATAACATCCAAAAGTGTTGCAGACACACAAAACAGTGAGGTCACTGGAGATGGACAGGGTGCGTTCAGCAGCCAGGTGTCAGGGGAAGCAGACCACATGGAGTATGACTCTGAGTCAGACACAATCTCAGTAGGTGAAATATCCACTAGGACCACAGACCTTTACTCACTGGAAGAAATAAATCAGTTTCTGGATGAGACTTTTAAAAAATCGGTAAAAGTCAGTGATTACTTCAGTGACACTGACAAATTCATAAGATCTGTAGATGTCCTAAAAAGATTGGTTGGTTTTGACCTTTTGGATGAGAAGAAGCGCCTTCGCTTCAAAACACACTTAACAGCGTTGAGGAAAGCAACAAAAGGCAAAACTGTCAGAAGAAGGATCAGAAAGTAAAACTTGATCATGTATTACATGCTAGGTTTCTCTATCCACTGTTCTCTGATAGTTTCTTCCTGTCTGCTTCTTCTTTCAAACTTCTTCATGCAGAGTCTCAAAATAGGGCCTCTAAACATAAATGGGGGGAGAGACAGACAAAAGAGGGCTCTGATATCTCAAGTTTCCACTTTAAAAAATACTGATGTGCAGCTGGCGGTCCCTGTACAAGCTGCCCGTTGAAAAACAGACAGCAGACCTCCAGTGGAGGATTGTGCACGGTGCGATAGCTACGAACAGATTCAGAGTGCACCTTGATCCTGCGCTGGGGGAGGGATGTGTGTTTTGTTTACAGGCTGAGACTTTGGTACGTTTATTTGTTCAGTGTCCCCGTCTAGACATTTTGTTTGAACTGTTGAAAACCTGGTTTCGGGGTCTTGGGGAGGTTTTTTCTTTTCATTTGTTCATTTTTGGCCTAAAATATTGTGTAAAGAAAAAGTCTGTCCATACACTGCTAAACTTCATATCTGGTTCTGCAAAGTTGGCCATCTGGCTGACCCGCAGAAACCAAATGCAAACAGTTGGCAGTGTAGAGCTGGTGTCGGTTCTGAGAGGACTCCTGAAGGCCCGACTGCGGGTAGAACCTGTCCTCTCCTCTCTGCTCTGTGTAAACAGCCTCTACTGTCCTCTCCTCTCTGCTCTGTGTAAACAGCATCTCCTGTCCTTCTTTCTACGATAAACTGGATTTTTGGAGATTGAAAAAAAAAAAAGAAAACATACAGTTGGGGTTCAGAGGGTTAACTTTCAAAAGTGGATTTTGATGCACTAAAGATACTCAAACAGGCCCTGGGAGTTGTAGTTAACTTCTGTCCCCATGTTTTTATGCACTTGACTTTTTAGAAAGAAACTTTTAATGTTTTTTCTTTTCACCGGGTGGTGTTTTTAAACCTCTAACCCAGCGAGCTGCAGCCTTTCATCAGTCCTCTCCTCTGAGACCAGGCCGGCTGCCTCTCTCCCCCAGCAGGAGACGTGTCCTCGTTCAGAGCAAACTGTCGCAGCGCAGCCCCATTAAAGTGACAGAAATAACAAGTGAGGACTGTAAAGAGACAACAGGCTGCAGCAGCATACAATCAGTCTGAAGCAGAGGGACGATTCACCTGTCTGACACCTGTCACCTCCATCGGACAGCTGCTCCGCTCGTCTCGTCTCACACCCACTATCACACCATTTACACCTGAATTTGATTAATATTTGACACTAAAGCTCAAATACTTTTCACTCAGTTACAGAACATTTTAAGCTTTTCTAGCTGACAGTACACATGATAAATTAATGCATGAAAACAGTTTAAAAAGAGTTATTCTCTTATGTTCCTCCTTAATTTAAACCATAGGTTCTCAAAGTGCGGCCCGCGGGCCAATGGCAGCCCGGAGAAACATTTCTCGCAGCCCGCAATGAATTACACATGTTAGTTTTTAATCCAACAGTGCATTGCTTTGAAAGGATTAATCTCCATTTCGTGATCTTTGGCGGCATCTATAGGGATAAGCAGTAATTACAGGTGTGGTTTAGACTGCACTTGGTGCAAGTTGGTGCTCCACGGTGCAATGTTTTTTTTCACCACTGGGATGCTGATGGTGTCTCTCACTTCACTCTAGTGGTGGGAACAGCAGTTCTTTTCAGTGTACTGAATCTCTAGAATCCGTTCTTTAAAAAGATAATACAAAAGATTCGTACCACCAATCATTTAGTACTTAACCGGAGCTCTGACTGTGTATCAGTACTTACTGAACTGAAACACGGCCAAGTAAGTAGGACAAAGCAACAGTTTTTAAACTCAGAGTTGCAATAACAATTATAAAACACACAGAAATACAAGACTATTAATTCGAGCAAAACTAGCTTACTGTGTCAAACCTTGCTAGCATGAATTATTAAATTTAATTTCTACTAAAACCTATTTAAACGCAAAAAATTAATTAAATATGCAAGATTACTGTGAAAACTAACCTCATGCCTCTTCAGGGGCTTAAACATAAAACACTGAACTCCTTGACATTATCTTTACAGTTTAATCTCAGTTGATTTGATCTTTTCGTCCTTTCAAAATAAAAGCGTCTGCTATCAATACAGGTGACTCTCACAGGGCTCCAGTTCACTGTACCAGTACTTCAGTGAACTGAATGGTGGAGGCAGTACATTCTTTAACGTCTCACTGAGTGACACAGAGAGCGAATCAGGAATCTCGTTCAACTGTACTAGTAACCTTCAGTACATGAACTGAAACACTGAGATGCGACAGGTAATGGCAGTTCCTTTGAGAGGGCGAGAGGGAGCTCCGGGGCAGAAGGTGGCAGTCATGCACCTATTGCTGGTTGCCAACCGCAGGTAAGACTCAAAATAAGAAAAATAAAAAATAAAAAAGAAGAAGAAGTCTGGAGTAAGGGGCAGACTTACGGTCAGGAGAGAGAGACACACGAGATGGGACGGGAGCTGAGAAAAGAACGAAACTTTTCAGGAAGGGATTCAGAACCTTTTGTTTTGCCAAATAATTCGTTCTTTTAGAACGAATCGTTCAAGGATGAGACATCACTACTTCACTCTGCCTCAGGAAAGAGACTGTGACCGCAGCTGTGAAGATGGAGTCGGAGAGGGATCTGGAGTTGGGCCCCTCTGGAAAAAAACATTGTCTTGGTTTCAAGATAAGTGGACAAACCTTTTACTTTGTCGTAATGCCGATATGACACCAATCATAAAACCTACTGTAGCCGGGTGGTAAATTAATGATGTAATAGTGTAATTTTCCACTTAAGGGTTAATGTATTCATATGTACCATAATGTGTTTTTGTTTTCTTTTGGTGTTTCTTTTAATTGTCATATTTCAAATGTAAATGTTAACCAAATGTAAGGGGTTAAATAAGTGGTCACAAGGTGGCAGCATTGAGCTGCTTTGGGGTTCAGTTGGGCGCATTTTGTTTTAGCCGCCAGGTGCATTGTGGGTTATTGTTGTTTTTTCTGCTGAATGTGAGTCACAAGTACCTTGAAATGTCTCGCCGAACCGAGGAGACTGTTGTTCTGTTCAATTGGTAGGTAAAATACGCACACATTGTAAGCGACGCCGTAACAGAATGTGACAATATAAGTCTCATTTAGAGATATTGGTGATTTATTTCAGAGGGTAGCATGCCAGCCGTCGACCGGGGCTAACGACTAGCTTCAGGAAGCTTCAGCTCCCGTGTTCCACGCTGCATGGCGTGTAAGTGACCGTGGTAATATTTTGAATGCACATTTTCGAGTCAATGTAACCGTGTCATGATTTTAATGACGTGTGTATTTTGTTGTTTCTGTAGACTTTCATAGCCCACTGCCGTATTTTGTCCCCAATGTTGTTTTGTTTATTTTTCTTTTTGGTTTCGGTTCTCTCCAAGTCTCAGCTGAGAACGAGTGAGTTTGAGTTTGGAAATTCAGTCAAACGAGCCTTTTGCAACTGATGTGAAATAAATAAGGAGGCTACAAGTACCCCAGTAATTGTGTCCTGTGTGCTTCTAATTCCCGGGCTACACTACGACAAATTCACCAGCAAGGAGCGCACCAGTGAGCTTGAACAACTTAAAAGAGGTTACACTGCACAGCTGTTAGTTTTCTCAAATCTGGTCTATGCAACCTGGTCATTAAAATTATTACAAACGGGACCTCAGTCCAATGTTGGGTTCGTAAATTGGCCCTCATCTATCTAAACTTTGAGAACCTCTGATTTAAATGGAGAAAAAAGTCCAGAATATGTGGAAAATTTCTGAAATTGTGAAAGTTATAAATTGTCACGACCCACCGGCCGTGATCTGGCAGCTGCATGAATAAACCGCTGGTGGGCGTGGTCACTGCAACTCCGGCCAACACACCTGCAACTCATCTCACAACTCCTGCACTCCGGTTCCTCATCCCACAATCAACTCTCCTATAAAGACCCAGTTCTGCCTGCCAGCACAGCCAAGACCGAGAGCTCTCGAGCCCGGACCCCATTCCCACACTCAGTCACATCAGAATCTCCAGCAACTAGGGGCGTCCCGGTGGCTCACACTGGTAGAGCACTTACCATTAAGGCTGAGTCCTTGCTGCGGCGGAGCCGGGTTCGAATCCGGCCTGAGCTCCCTTTGCCGCATGTCTTCCTCTCTATCACCCACTTTCAATCTTACACTTTCAATAAAAGCAAAAAAATGCCAAAAAAAAAGAATCTCCAGCAACTCTCACCACGACCTGTTTTTGTGAACCTCTAATAAATTGTCCGAAATGAGTGGAATATTTTCATGTTTGAATGAAGTTTCTACGATGAAAAATGTGGCAGGAGATGTGAATCAAAAACCGAGTTCCTGCCCGAACACCTGCTGGCCATCAGCAGTCAGTTTAAACAAAGAAATGACTACAGATGATAAAACTTTCTGGGCAGTTTTCCCTTTATGTGCCTCCAAAGAGAACAAAAGATTGAGACTTTAGCTTTAACTCGTTACAATCTTTCCTTGACAACAGGCGGCGGCAAGTTAATCCACCTGCTCCAACCTGAAGCGGCTCCTCTCCCTCTCTGAGATCATTAACAATTAAGTAGCTCCTCAAATAAAGAAATCAGTGGAAGGGGTGAAGCTCGGCGGCAGCGGGAGTGAGATTATCTGCTAATGAAGCAATTTAAAGCTGCGCTCTGTAATGTGCTTTCTCTGTGTGATTCATAAAGTGAGACAGAACCAATGGCAGATTACAGTCCTGCAGCTTTAAAACACTCTGATCATTATCACCGTGTGTCACCTCCAACTGATTTAAATATAGTAACAGAGAGTTTCCTCCCTGCAGGATCAATAAACACACAGTCACTGGATCAAATATTCAAACATGATGCTGCAACACAAACTCAGCCAGACTGCATCATAGAGTTCATTATTCAGCTTCAAGCTTTGAGTTCTCCACTTCGAGTAACAAAATATTCCTTCAGTCCTCAGGTGTCAGAATCTCTTTATTCTACATGTGTCATTTAAAATGAAGTGTTTGCACTAACCAGATCCTGTTAAAAACATTAAATTCTGCTCCTCAGAGACACTGTGAAGACATGATTGAATCTGCTGAGACCAACGGTCACGTGACCAATATTCACTGAAAATCTGTTTACACAGAGCAGAGAGGAGAGGACTGGACAGGCTGGAATACAATAGTTCAATATGTACAATATGTGGAGAAAACTGGTTTTACAACATTTAGGACACATGTGGACACTTGGAAAAGTGTTTATGTATAAAATTCAGTTTTATTCACATTTTTAAAAAAAAATATCAGAGAATTATAACTTTTTTCTGATTTATGTTATTCTAACTGTGTCTTGTGTCTTTGTTGTCACATTGTTTTGCATAATTTGGTGACTCTTTATCAACGTTTTGTGTTTGTTTTGGTTGTGTTTTTCATCTCTTTGTAGTTTTGCATCTTGCTGTGCATCTTGTTTGCATCTCTTTATCATCGGTGGTGGTTTGAAATCTCTTTGTGGTGTTTTTTTAGTCTCTTTGGTGACTTTCTGTGATTGTTTTGCAGTTTTTGTGGTTGGTGTTTTCATCTCTTTTTAAAAAACTTTTGTATCTCATTGCAGTTGTTTTGCATCTTGCTGTGCATCTCGTTTGCGTCCATTTGTAGTTTTTGTGTCTCTTTGTGGTCGCTTTAGCTCATTGTGGTCATTTTGCCTCTTTTTGAGATGGTGTTGTGTCTTCAGTGGTCTTCTCTTTGTAGTTGTTTTAAGTGTCTTTAAAGTCACCTGGTCGTCTGTCCAGTAATAAATAGTGATTCAACACTGATGTTTCAGACCACTGACTGTGATTCACAGAGCTGGGAAATGATCCTAAACCACTTTATCTGAACTGCTCTCGTGTCTGCAGACGAGTGGCGGCGATGGTGAGAGCAGCACGTTAGTGGCGGCGGCGTGCAGAGCATCCTTACCTTGGCCCGCAGCACGGTGCAGTGCAGCTCGCTGGAGCTCTGCTCGTATCTCAGCTCAAACTCCAGCGTTCCCAGAGCAGCTGAGGAAATAACACAGAGACAATAACTGTAACTCATAAAAAATAACATGATTTACAAGCATCGCATCAGCAGCATCGGGGGGAGAAACGACACTGTGGAAAAGCAGTGAGGATAAACTGAGAGCATGCCAGAGAACACAGAGACATCTCAGCATTCCTTCACAAGATGGAAATCCAATTTAGTGGAGCAGCAGCCGTCACAGGACCCTGAACACGCTACGGCACATGTCAACACACTGAATCCTCTCAGAGATGCTTTCGTCAGGCTTCTTACACACATACAGAC
Organism: Centropristis striata; assembly: GCF_030273125.1. Lineage (NCBI taxonomy): Eukaryota > Metazoa > Chordata > Actinopteri > Perciformes > Serranidae > Centropristis > Centropristis striata. The sequence continues at coordinate 22,013,170 of NC_081529.1, read as the reverse complement.
ATCCCTCAGGTTCACACAGCACATACAGCACACACACACCGCACACCACACACACCAAACACACGTTACATAAAATCATACATTCAGAATGTGATTCACAGGGATTAGAACAAACATTTATTTTAGGCATCCGCTCTCATAAATACCAACAAAACACTGCTTACACAACATATTGTGTTCTTATGATAAGCTGCTGTGTGTTGGAGGCTTTCCAGCTTCCTGCAGAGCTTCTGCTCGTCTCAAACAGCAACAACTGAAGTGACTGTTACATTACTGGAACAACAATCAGGTGACCCTAAAGACACGGAGACCAGCTGCAGAGAGACGACCGATGAGGGACGCAAAACCGACAAAAAGAGATTTTAAACATCCAACTGCAACAAAGAGATGCAAATGAGATACACAGCACAATACAAAACAAGTATTTAGAGATGCAAAATCAAACAGGTGACTGGCTCGCCAAAAAACAGGCCAGCAAAGCTAAATTACAGGACACATTTTAATCTTCATTGGGCATCAATATAAGATAATTTTTAACCAGAACAGCAGCAGATTACCTGAAATATTCTGATTCACTAACGTTAGACATGATATAAGATGAATACATCTCCACGCCGCCAGAACCACAAAGAAGAGACATAAAGTGATCAAAAATATACAAGAAGCAACCACAAAGTGACGCAAATCAACCACAAAATGACAAACGACAAAGAGAAACAAACCTACAAAAAAGGGGACACAAAATTACCAAAAACTGACAAGAAAAAAACCACAAGGAGACAAATAGACACAAAACTACAAAAAAAATTAGATGCAAAATTACCCCATAAAGACAAATAATTAGACGTATCATGTGTTGCTGTTGTTGTCTTAAATGTGACTGACTGCAAGTTTCTGACTTATTGTCGAGTTTATTATTTCCTCTTTAAAAAGTTAGGCGAGCCCAGGATGCTCAGTCACAACACTATTACACTATTCTCGCCTCCTGAAGAAAACTGAGACTATAATTTACAAACAATTTAAAACTTTGCATACAGGAAAGCGTACACTATACTATACAGACAAATTATTATTCAAAGCCTTGCAAATGGACGCTGTTTGCATCTAGAAGCCTTATATTCAATGCATCGGCTGCTTCTTATGTAAATGTAACTTCGCCTCTGTGTGTCAACCCTGTCAAATAAATGAATAAAATAAAAAATAAGCAGCTCTTCCTGCATAAAAATTTGTTCCCTCTGGACGGCATTAAGCCAGCGACCAGAGCAGGTGAGTCTAAAACAATCAGCTCTCCTGCAGACATAAATCCAGTTCAAACACTAAAGCTTGTACTTGGCCGTCACTGGCAGGAAAACTCTTTCTGTAAAATGATTCTGATCCAACATGCAGAGAGAAGAGATAAACCTCTTCACTGTCTCCTCTCTGCTGACTCCACTGCAGTCCTCAACACAAAAAGGAAAATTAAAAAAGCAGTCAGTGCAGTTTTCAAATCTGAATTCTTGTGGTTTTGATTCCACCCACCTACGCTGACTTCCAGCAGCCCGGGGCCGAGACGAGCGGCTGCTGTAAAAACAGTGTGCACAAACAAACGCATTGCTTCAGCCTCCTGCAGACGCCACTGAGAATGTTCTGCAGGGATCCGTCTGCACAAAAGACTCCAGCTCTAATGGAAAAATGATTTTATGGTTCAGAGAGTTTCAGTTACAGGACTGATAATCTAAAATGCATAATTGTTAAAATAAACAGAGCATCAACCAGTGACTGCAGAGCTATAGGTACGCTGGAGGACAAACTTCCATTGTGTTTGTGTGCATTCATTCTGTATTAAATGCATTTGTTTTGTATTATCTGCAGCACAGTTTTTCATTCACGGCACGTTTCAGCTTGTTTTGGATATTGTGGATGTGTTTTTTCTTTGGCATCGTTTCTCAAGCTGCAGCACATTTTTTTCCCAATGGAAATGTTTTGGGTTTAGTACAGTGTTTGTCTGCCACCGTGACAAAAAGATGCCAAACAAGAGAAAAATATAACACAAAAATATAGAATGACCATGAAGAGATGCAAAATGACGCAAAAAACAACGAGAGTGACAACAGTGACACAAAACCACCACAAGAGACATAAAATGACCACACAGTGTAGCCAAAACACACAAAGAGACATAGAATGAAACCAAACACCTACAAGGGGACACAAGAAGAGTTAAAAGTCAATTAAAAAGAGACCAAAAGACACAAAATGACCAGAAAGAGACACGAAAAGCCCAAAAAGAGACATGAAACAACCACAAAGAGACACAAAAAGACACACACACACACACACACACACAAAAATTAGACGTGTCATGTCATTGTTTGTGTCTCTCCCGTCGTGCCGTCCTGCTCTTATGTTGGAGACGTTTTACATGTATCAGACACGTCTTTTTATGTTTGATCAAAGAGTTTTAGTTAAAGGAGACAGCCTGTCAAACTGTGCCGCTCTGATGAATCTCATTACTAAAAAATAAAACAAATCCTCAATCAGTGACTGCAAGACAGATCGGATAATGAACACAGGCTCATGAGAAAAATAAAACCTTCTAATTATTATAATGACTATCATATTTACTTAAGAGAGAATCTGAGCCTGAAAGCATGTCAGCAGCTCAGAGTAGCATTCAGCCGGAGTCATTTATCTCCATTTATTCTTATTCTGCCAGTGAAGCGCTGATAGAGAGCATGAAGCAGTGATCTCCTCCCTGCTCCCCTGCACCTCTCAGAAAGCTCATCATTCATTCATTCAGCAGGGTGATGCTGTAAACCTGAAAGCCAATTCCAACGTCTCTAAAGCATAGATCATGTTTTATCTGCAGTCAGAGCTTTTATCTGCAGCCTGCTGCCTCATCAACACTCTCTTAATGTCTGGATTCTCACTAAATCACACGTGTTTCCAGAGGTCTGTGTGTGCTACATTATTAATGTTCGGTGAGCATAAATACATGAATTATTCATGAGCTGTGTGTCCGGACTGAACTCTGGGGTAAACTGGTGGTCGTTTGTGTTTCTAGCTTGTCAGATAAATTGGACTCTGGTGTGTTTGTTTATTGATCGCACTGCAGCTTCCCTACATTCCCTCAGTCCTACAGTGAAAAGTTGAGCCATAAATTAAGTTGAGCCAGGGATTCTTAGTGTTAGCTGGCTTGCCAAAGTCTGAAGCCTGGATCAGAACCAATGGGTTCCACGACGGTGGTTACTGTAACTGCACGACTGTGTTTAGTGGCATTAATGGTACGGCTTAACCACTTTGCATTTATTAATTTATTCCCTCAGTCCTACAGTCAAAGGCTGGGCCTTGAATCAAGTTGGAGAGGGGCCAGAGTTTCTTAGTGTTAGTTGGCTCGCCAAAGTCCAAATCATAGATGACGTGTACCACAATGGTGGTTACTGTAACTGCACAACTACAAGTTTGCATCAATAGCGTATTCCCTCAGTCCTACAGTGAAAAGCTTGGCCATATATCAAACTGGACAGAGTCAGTTTCTTTGTGTTAGGTGGCTCGCCAAAGTCAGAAGCCCCAATCAGAGGGTTAGGGAACAAGACAGTGGTTACTCCAACTGTACGACTTTGTTTTAAGGCATTAATGTAATATTACGGCTCAACAAGTTTGCATTTATAACGTATTCCCTCAGCTGAGAAACTGTATCTTTCACAGTGAAGCTATTTCCCTTTTAAAGTCACTGGCATCCGCTAGCTCTGCCTGAGAAAATTCTGTAAACTAGCTGTCGTTTGTTAAAAATGTTTTTATGACTTTGCAAGTGATAGGTGTCGACTCCAGCTAAATATCTAAATATCTATATAAGTGGAGAGAGCGTGGACAATCATTTGTTTGACGACCAGCTAAGCAGACTGCAACATGGTGGATCAGCTTTAGCATTGGTTGCAGAAATTGTTGCCTCTGTGAGCAGTGGACTTTCTTTGCACTCTTGTATCCCAGCCTACTGCGAAATCTGCTAACCTTCCTGTCTGCAGTCATTAAGCCACAAGTTTCTGAGCCTGCAGCCTCTCTGTCCTGATGCAGCATACATTCACATTTTCTTTAGCAAATTTTGCTAAAAATCTGCATTATATTTGCATGGAAACCTGATTATAGTCAAGAGAGCAGCCTGTCAGTAAATATACCTGAGTTGTGGTGTGAAACATCATGCTGAGTCATGCAAAAAGGTGTGTAGAGATGCACAGTAACACACACACAGACACATGCCAACAGGGAGGCTCACTGCAGTCGTCACTGTCGGAGCTGTTGATCTCCACCGACGTGTCCACACTGCTGGTCAGTGACAAAGAGCCGCCGCCACCAGTCCGGCCGTGGGCCAGCAGAGGAGACAGCAGGTTAGCCCCGCCCATCCCGGAGGCCACGGAGCCAGGGCTGAGAGCCAGGGGGGAGGAGGCAGGGTTCGGGGAGACGGGGCCGGGGGAGGTGGGGGACAGGCGGGGGAAGTAGGCGGAGATCTGTCGGATGGGTCTGATGGGGCCGGGGCAAACGTCAATGGCCATGTGTTCCTGGATGGAGATGCTGAGCTTCTTTCCTCTCCGCACCGTCATAGAGTCTGAGGAGACAAAGACAGACAGGGTTACTCACTAACGTCCCCATGAGGTCCATTTAGTGGCTTTCCATCCTATCACATTGGCTTCATCAAAAAGAGAAGTCTGGTTTAGATTAAGCAGTTAAACTTTCAGTTAAACTTTAGTTAAGTACTTTGTAGGATATAAAGTTGATTGTGGTTGAGCTTTCCAGTCATGCCCGATTTATGCAGCTCACAGACTGTTTACGGACCCCAGGATGCACAAATATTCACATACAACAGGACAATATAACACATTTTACTGCAAGGGAAACACTGCCTGTATCAGTATGAAGCAGGCATGTCTGTAAAGAGACTCATGGGGACACATGGAAACCTAATCTTTCACAACCAGATATCATAACATAGTTGGTACCGATGTATTCCTTAGATCTTCATGTTTCATATGATATGAGTCTCAGCTTTCCAGTCAAACCCGATTTATACAAATCACAGACTGTTTCGGGTGTGTGAATGAACTTCCAATGGTGGCAGATGGCACCAGTGTGCCCTGGTAGCCTCGGCCAACAGTATGAATGTGTGTGTGAACGGGTGAATGAGCGTAGTGTGTAGTGTAAAGTGTAGTCCATTTACCATTTATCATAATATGTCTGTAAAGAGGAGGCTTGTGGGGACACACAGAACCCGATTTATTTGGATATCTGGAGGTCAACAGTCAAGGGAGCTCTTTGAAAATGGACATTTGGGCTCACTGAATCCACAAGAGTCATAGCTTTCCAGTCAGACCCGATTATGCAGCTCACAGACTGTTTAGGGACCCCAGGATCAGTGTTGCCACAGATACCTTGAAAAAGTAATCCGATTACTGATTACTGATTACTCCTTTAAAAAGTAACTTAGTTACTTTACTGATTACTTGATTTTAAAAGTAACTAAGTTAGATTACAAGTTACTTTATTAGTTACATTCAGCAGCTGCCGACAACAACCCCTCGCCGCCTCAACATAAAAATGACAACCAAACTTAAAAACAATTTCCTGAAAAAAATACATGTTTTTATAAAAAATAAAATAAAGACAGTCTTTCTTGACTTCACTTAAAAACAATTACTCTTTTTTAAATAAAAAATAAAATAAAGACAGTCTTTCTTGACTTTACTTAAAAATAAATACTCTCTTTATTTTTTAAAATAAAAAATAAAATAAAGACAGTCTTTCTTGACTTTACTTAAAAATAAATACTCTCTCTTTTTTTTTTAAATAAACTAGAATGGCCAAGACAGTCTCACAGACCGTTTGGGTTTGGGTTTTTGGGTAGAGACATTGGAGAGATAGCAGCTGGCAGCTAGCAGGCCTAGAGCCGGCTGTTCGTCTCTGCGCCGGGTTGGAAGATGGCAGTAGCTAGTGGCTAGTGGCCGCGGTGAGCAGACAGGATCAGACGAAGAGGTAAATAAAAAAATAAAAAATAGTGCAATCATCAGCACGCTTGTTAACCAAAGACGTTAAATGAAAACAGGCTGAAATCAATGATCAGTTTAAAGTTAATGCCGTTAAGGTACCGAAACATGGTATCGTTTGATTTTTCATGAATCGGTACTTGGTAGTACCGACGGAATTCGGTCGGTACCTATAAAAGTACCGAATTCGGTACCCATCCCTAACACCAGACTATATCACAAATGAGATATAGTCTGGAGACCACCTATTCATTTTTCGTCCACAGACGTTTATTGGGCGCTACGAATGTCTATCATAAGCGTCTGTGCGTATCTCTTATCAATCATATCAGTTATACCAGATGACGTATTTAGATTGACAGAAATTCGAGGAAGCTTTGAGCAAGTTAAGATGTTTATATAGCCAGACTAGCCCATCTCTACTTTGGGACTAAAATGCTCCATTCTGCTTTTGCAACGTTTTTCTGCAGCATGTTCTGGCTCTGGCTGCTCTGTAGTTTCTGCTCACAGTCTACTGGGTGTGTTGGTGTGTGTGTGTGAGAGAGAGAGAGAGAGAGAGTGTTGGAGGGAGGGGGGTTGCTTGCTGCTTTGCTTCTCCTGTTCTCGCTTTCTGTAAGATTATTTATTTTTACGCCTTATCCTCCCTCATGTCATTCAGCCACACACATCCACCACACACATCCACTGATTTTATGGGCAATAGACAAGCTGCTGCGGGTCTCTTGGCGGCTCCACTGTCACCCGGCTCGTAGCGAGATCACCAGCGTTACAGCAGTGAGCGGTAGCGGGGCTAGTTGGTAGATTAGGCTTTTGCCAAATCCTGTCGAAAGCAAGGCTAAAACATCCCTTTTCGTGGTGACACAGGAGTGTAAAACGTTGTCCTTCTTTAAAATAAACTTTGGCTTTAAACTATCTAAAACACTGTCTACTAGTAGTAACTAGTAGTAAATTGTATACCCAAATACATGATACCTTGCTGAGGCCACTGAAATGCACCTGGATGAAAGGTAGTGGAGGGGCAGTAAGGAGTTAAGGGGAGTGCCTCGGACTTGGACCAATTCACCCTGTACCCAGAAAATTTTTAAAACGAGTCTATACTTCCAAGAAGAAAAGGTACAGATCTGCTGGGGTCGGAAACTGATGTGTTTTTAACAACAGTGGAGCTCTGAGGCTCAGAGGAGGAATATATCTCAGCACTTATTACTGGCTATCCACTGTTGGTGTGAACATGAAGAGAAATATGAAATATCTCTCGGACCTTTTGAGCTCAGAGCTCGTGGACACATTACAAGCGAGGTTGTGTCGACCTGACAATTTAACATTTCCACCCTGTCTCTGTTGGGAGGCATTATGGCAACGCTGCTGCCGCTCTGACTCCACCACCCCATTCCTGGTTAATGGAAATGGAAACACACCAATGTGCATTTTCTTTTCTTTTTTCTGACACAAGGTCTGACACGATTTATCCCCAACAGCAGCCTCGGAGGCCCGCTGCAGGTAACTGACAGCAGGTGTTTAATGAGAGAGAGTGTGTGTGCTTGTGTTGTGTGTGTGTGTGTGTGACACATGAAAAGAGGGAATAAATTGAATATGTGTGAAAGCGATGGAGGCCGGATATATTAGGGATCATATCTGAACAGTATGTCACAGGAAAATTAAGCAAACGGACAGAAAATAAACTCTCCCCGCTGGTTAACAACCACTGTGCTGTAAAGGAAGAACAAAAAGATATAGGAGCCATATGGAGCAGCAGAACCACCCGAGGGCCAGTGACAGCTCCCTAACAAGGTTTCCATGTACGACACAAACAGCTTCAGTGGCCTCCAGCCAGTACTCTTAAACATCCACCTGAAACAGAGACACACCTGACACCCAGCACTCAGCTCAGGGTCCACAGAGGCCGGTGTTAGAGGAATCATCCAGAGGGTTTTCAGCTAAATGAATGTACGTTAACAGCCATCGGCGTCTTCTTTTTAAATGGAAACTATGAATGCACAAGCTGAGCCAACGACAGCTCAACAAGATTTTATTGATGCCGATGCCTCATCAGTTCTGCTTATTGGTCCCATTCTTCATCAATTCCCTTTTAGATTCATGATCAACTTTCTGAGTGGAGTCCTAGGGTTCAGAAACACTGCAGATAAACAGTCTGACTGCCAAGGAAGCCCCGCTTCCTCTACACCACGGCCATCATGAGTCGTTTTTCCTTCAGTGAATTTCTGTCATGAGAAAAGCTTGATGGAAAAAAAAAAAGTTTCTATGCTCACTTGAGGTGTTTTTGTCTTTTTATAAAACAGTTTAAACATGGAGATGAAAACTTTTTATGAATAAGTTCTGAACATTAAACCCTCCTGTACTCTTGGGCTCCTTTTTGACCCCAAATCATTCTCAACATACGAATAATATACAGTAGTGTTCAATATAATAACAGTCCAATGTGACCAACCAGATTAATCCAGGTTTTTAGTATATTTTTTATTGCTACATGGCAAACAAGTTACCAGTAGGTGCAGTAGATTCTCAGAAAACCAACAAGACCCAGCATTCGTGATATGCACGCTCTTAAGGCTGTGCAATTGGGCAATTAGTTGATAGGGGTGTGTTAAAAAATATAGCAGTGTTGCATTAAATCAGTGAGGTCATCAATTTTGTGAAAAAACAGGTGTGAATCAGGTGGCCCCTATTTAAGGATGAAGCCAGCACTTGTTGAACATGCATTTCAATTACAATTTTAGGCTGTTCAGCTAAAATGATCTCCAATGCTTTAAAATGGAGAGCAAAACCAGAGACACGTGGCAGAAAACAGAAGACAACCATCAAAATGGATGGAAGGATAAGCAGAATGGCAAAGGCTCAGCCAATGATCAGCTCCAGGATGATCAAAGACAGTCTGGAGTTACCTGTAAGTGCTGTGACAGTTAGAAGACGTCTGTGTGAAGTTAATCTATTTACAAGAATCTCCCACAAAGTCCCTCTGTTAAAAAAAGGCATGTGCAGAAGAGGTTACAATTTGCCAAAGAACACACCAACTGGCCTAAAGAGAAATGGAGGAACATTTTGTGGACTGATGAGAGTAAAATTGTTCTTTTTGGGTCCAAGGGCCGCAGACAGTTTGTGAGACGAGCCCCAAACTCTGAATTCAAGCCGCAGTACACAGTGAAGACAGTGAAGCATGGTGGTGCAGCATCATTATATGGGGATGTTTCTCCTACCATGGGGTCCTTTTTGACCCCTGAAGAGGATGGGTGTTATACTTTTTTTAAGAGTACACAAGGCTTAACTCTCATGACTGATCAGTAGGGTTGCATATCTCTCTGTGATAAATGATTCAATTCACAAGATACACAGGTTACGATTTGATTAAAAAACAATATACTTTTATTACAAACCGATTCCATTCCAATCGATACAGTGTAAGAATGATACGATTTTATTTTATTCTTGATTAATATTTGTTGTAGATATTTTATAGTGTGTCACTCACAAGTTTTGTATTTTATTTATCTTGTGATTCGTTATGGAGTTAAAAATCTGTTTTATTGTGTGTCTGAACAACAAAAAGACCATCTGTCTTCATTTATAATAAATTAAAAGAAAGATCGTTCTAGAAGATATTTTTTGTCATTTTCATTCGGTGCCATGTGAGGCTGATCATTCCTGAGTGTAGGTTTGATCTGAGTGACATAATTTACATTTTCCCTTAATCATCTAACCTAAGAAAACATTGGCCGGTGTTCAGCGGACACAATCATGTTCTGGCAAATTAAATAATTAATTTATCACAAGGATAGTCTATATACAGACGCAAATAATAGGCTAATAAATAATATAAAGGCATTCCCGTGCCCCTGAGCAGGACACAGTTCACAGTATGAATACACAATGGAGGTTGTTATTCATGTGCAGCTGTTTGGTAAACAGAGAAAACACTTTATTATTATTATTATTAGTGCATGTCTACAGCTGTTAAAGCTGACTAACAGCTGATCGAGCTGTGACCCGCTGCCGCCGTCATTAGAAACGGACGTTGCTTCACGTGACGCTTCGGGGGGAAGGACTTCTCATGTCTCTTAAATCGTTTTGCAAGTGACGCAAGTGAACGGCGCAAGTGAGGGAAGCGGGGATGGAAAATAAGAGACTTGGGAGAGACCGATCAAGCAGCTTCAGCTCTCGCGTTATTTTAGAGATGCTGACGCAAACTGTAAGTGTGTGAAGCCACCAACCAATTCCAAGTCTCGCGATACCCGATCCATGACTCTACAACCAATTAATCTAAGAGTTCATGGCTGATTTGTATCGATTGAGGAGGCTGCTACAGATGCAGCCGTATCTCTCACTAGTTAAACCGAATATCCGGTTGCATTGGTTTATCGTTCACAACCCTACTGATCAGCTGTTTCCTCTGACAGGAAACAACAATTAGAAGTTGAATCTGATTCCTGGAGACAGATTTTCTCTCATGGGGCCAAAATCTCAGAGTCTCTGATTAACAACCTTGCTTGCTTTTTCTCTCTTTTCAATCTCTTCTTCTTCTCCTGTTTACTGATGGATTATACAGCAACGCATTACACCGCCATCTGCTGACCAAAGTATGTTACTGCAGCTTTGTTTATTCGCTCTAAATGAGCTGATGGAAACTTTCCATTTTAAAATTCGATTCGAATTTAATTGAACCACGGCGACAGAGCACCAGAACAAATGTTAGCATTGTAAGTTCCTGCAAACCACAGATAACAACAAATATCTACATTTTCAACACAAATCACGACTGCAGCACCACGTAAACATGCGCCGACTAACCCTGAAAATACACTGAAACACTAAAAACACTTTGGTTAGGGTTCAACAGTAAGGTAAGGTGTTTAAGGTAAAAAAAAACAAAAAACAGTCAACTTAAATTTATTAATAAAGCCCATTTAAAAACAAGTCAAAGAGCTGCTCAGACAGACACACCACACATAAAAGAAACACTGATATAAAACACCAAAAAAACTAAAAAATAGAAGTTTGTTTTGAGTCTAGACTTAAAAGCCACTGAGCTTAAGTTTAGATTTGGAGCCCCAAATCAGGAGACCTGAGTGAGCAGGAGGGAGAATAAGAGGTTAAATGATCTGAAACCCAAGGGTTAAAAGTTTATATCAGACAAAATTTCAACACAACGTCTTCTACCAACAGGACACTCTCACTGTACGTACGCGGCCACTAACATCATGTTGCTTCATCGGCAGACAAAATAAACGTGCTGATCAACACATCCATGTTTTCCAGATACTGATACAGTGCTGACTGGCGGCTGTGACTCTTTCTTGTCGCAGTTTCCAGCAGCGGAGACGTTCTATGTTTCACAACGTGCAAATGTCAGAAATGAATCATGAATCTGATGGAGACTTTAGGACCTTACTGAAGAAAAAACCTAAAAACAAATGTAGGGAAATTATATGAAGAACTCAAACTACATTTCAAATGTTCACCTCACTTTGTGCAACAAACACTGAACTAAACACACACACACACACACACACACTGCCAACAGCTGAACCAAAGTCTTGCTGGTGGTTTTGTGGAGTGGGTCCAGGCTCACACTGCCACCGTTGCATCTCTGCTCTCTGAGTGAGTCAGAGCTGGAGCTTCAGGCTGCTGACCTTTTCCCAAAGTACATCTACTGGTCAGATCTGACGTCAGGGACCCCCCGTCAGCAGACATGATGTCCAACACACAGAAGCTGCTGCAGGATCCTTCTCTGACTGTAAACTACACACACCACTCTTGCAGATAGGAAGAATCTCCGTGTGCATTGGAATTTACCTGCAGGACTTTTAGAGTCTCTGCTCTGCTGAAATGGTTTTAAACTTCCATTTATGACACACCAGAGTAAACAATATTAATTAATAAGTCAACAGTATAAAGTTCAGGTGGAGGTTTCCACTTAAAATCTGTCTCAGTGCTGCTAAACTCTTTTTCTGTCTCCTTGGAACTGGATATTTTTTTCCCCAGTGGCCACTTGTGGTAATTCTCCCTCAAGCAACGAGAGCATTTTCCCTGCAGATGATAGTAAAAGAGACATCTGTAAAGGTTTTGAAACACCTAGAACTGCGAACCAGCTCGATAATGTCACTTTCTTTAATGAACTTTTGATCCATGAAGGTTTTATTATTAAGGAACCGTTTGTTCCTCCTGAAACGAACTCTGCTGTTTGTCTGATGGTCCGTCTGGTTTCTGCTGCTGTGAACGCTTAAACCAGCTCTGGTGATCAAAGAAGCTAACTCTGCTCCTGGATGTAAAATTACCAAAAAAGACATAAAATGACCAAAAAAGACATAAAAATGACAAAAAAAGGCCCAAAAAAGACGCTTATAACTAAAAAAGATGTAAAAAAAGACGTTAAATGACTAAAAAATATGCAAGATTAGAAAAGAAAAGACGTAAAATGAGAGGACAATGGCGTTGGCGTTCCGTGTGAAAACTGAAGTAAAGCATGTGATACAAACATCACACAGGGATCATCCTCTGATCCGTCTGTTCTCTAAAGGAACTCTATTGTTTTGTCTGATGGTCGTCTGGTTTCTGCTGCTGTGAAAGCTCAAACCAACTCTGGTGACCAAAGAAGAACTCTGTTCCACTAAATGGGGGTCTGGGTTCTCAGAGTTGGTTCTCTGCAGGTGAGATGCTGTCCCAACCAAAGGAAGGAACAGATGTGAGAATCAGCAGCAGAAACAAATCTGTAATGATGAAAGAAAGGCCCTTATCATAACAAAGTGTGAACAATGATTTACCACAGAAGGGATCAAAAACTAACCAACAATACATTAAAGTGTAAAGAGTGTCAGATTCTGTCCAACAGACCAAGAATTTCCATAAAGAAACCAAACCAGAGAGACACTGAGAGAGTCCACCGAGCTACAGAGGGAGAGACATAAAACTTTCCTCCAGCTGATAAAAGAGTGGGGGAAACACTACTGCACATATTCAGTCCAATTTTAAATTGGACAGAATACGTGCCATCTTTGGGTCCGGTATCCAGTTCTTGTAATAAATTTATCAAGAACATCACCTAAACATCCTAATTCCACCTTCCACCACACCTTCGTCCTGCCCTCTCCTCCTCCTCCTCCTCCTCCTCCTCCCAGTGAATGTTCTCGGCTTTCAACTCGCTCCTCTATCCTCCACCACCGCCTCCCGCCACTCTGCTAACTCCTGACATGTTTGCCTCCTTTTTCACCGAAAAAGTTAGTGCCATCAGTAACCAGTTCTCTAAGCCTGACCAGCGACAGCTGCTGCCACCACCTAAACGGGCTTCTCTCACCTCTCTACATCCTCTGACCGAGGAGGAGGTCTTCATACTTCTGCTGGATTCTCTATCAACCACCTGCCCATTAGATCTGATACCATCCAATCTCCTTCAAACCATTTCTTCGGCAGTAAATACCTCAATCACACACATCACCACCTTTGAACGGGCCCAGGTGACTCCACTGCTCAAAAAACCATCACTGGACCCGACACAAGTGAGCAACTACAGACCTGTCTCACTCCTACCATTCCTTTCAAAAATTCTGGAGCGCACAGTTACTTGAACCAAGTCTCCAGGTTCCTTTCCGAGAACAACCTGTACGATCCAAATCAGTCTGAAGCAGGGTCACTCTACTGAGGCTGCACTCCTGTCTGTAACAGAATCACTGCGTCTGGCTCCAGCAGCTGGTCAATCATCAGCTCTTTTGTTGCTAGACCTCGCTGCAGCTTTCATCATGGTTTACCACCATATCCTCCTCTCTTCACTCACAGAACTTGGTATTTCAGGTTCTGCCCTCCGATGGTTCGCGTCCTACCTAGCAGGGAGATCTTTTAAAGTATCTTGGAAGGGAGAAGTGTCCAAACTACAAAACCTTTCCACTGGGGTGCCTCAAGGATCAGTGCTAGCCCTCGCCCTGTACAACATCAGGAAAATCAGACCCTATCTGATCGAGCAATCGACACAACTTCTGGTTCAGGCCCTTGTGTTATCCCATTTAGCCTCTGCAGATGATCCTGAACACGGCTGCAGGTCTGGTCTTCAACCAGCCCAGGAGAGCACATGTCACTCCACTCCTCATCTCTCTGCACTGGCTCCCGGTCACAGCCCACATCAAATTCAAAGCCTTGTCTCTTGCCTACAAAATAGCAACGGGCACAGCCCCTTCTTATCTGAACTCCTTTGTTCAGATTCACAAACCCTCCCGCCCACTACGCTCCTCCAGTGAAAGACGTCTGGCTCCTCCACCGCTGAAGGCCTCTGCGTCTCAAACCAGACTCTTCTCCTGTGTAGTGCCCCGGTGGTGGAACGAACTTCCAAACTCCATCCGTTCCGCTGAGTCCTTCTCAATTTTTAAGAAGAGACTGAAGACCAACTCTTTACTGAACACCTTCACTTTTGATCTACACTGACGACTACGACAAGTATCGCACTGACCGCTCGTGACCTATAAAGCACTTGTGTCCTAATGGACTCAAACTTAACACATGGCACTTAATCTTGCGATGTTTCTTGACTTCATCCTTGCTTGTGTTATATTTTTGTACATATATATATTTGTGTATTTGTGTCATGTATATATTTGTAAGTCGCTTTGGATAAAAGCGTCTGCTAAATGATATTGTAGAATTGTAGAATTGTAGAACCTCGAGACTGGACTATGACAACAGCATTCTCTATGGCCTCCCCTCCACCAACCTTCAAAAACTACAATATGTCCAAAACTCAGCTGCCTGATTGCTCACCCACTCCAGAAAACACTTCACATCCATCCTTCACCACCTTCACTGACTCACCTACAAAGCCCTCAATAACCTTGATGTGAATATCTGCTCCTGCTCTGTACTTTTACTGCATTAAACTGAGAATACTTCTGTACTTTTACTGCATGAAGCTGAGAATACTTACGCACTTGTGCTGCATGAAGCTGAGAATACTTCTGTACTTTTACTACATGAAGAAGGAATATTTTTACTGACTTTTACTTGTCACCATTGTTTTACTACTTTTACTAAAACAAAAGATGTGAATATTCCTCCCACCACTGAGTTCAAACAGAAAAGAAGAAGAGGAGGAGGAGGAGAGGAAGAAAGAGGGGACAGCCAGCTGTTCGTCTCGTCTGATTTCCCCGCTGAGCAGCTGCAGCGTCTCACAGGAGACGCTGATCATGACGGGAGACGACAAATGAAATATTGAGATGAAGACGAGGAAACAGTGGGAGCCGGTGAGCTGAAGACAGAGTGAGGGGGCTGAGTCGTTGCACTGAAAGTGACTCAACTGGACTTCACGTTTCTGAACGTTTGTGGGTCCTGAGAAGCAGCAGTTCATTCTCCCACGCATTCGTTTTTAATGACAAACAACCTGTTCTTTTATGTTGTTTTCTGCACCAAAACTTTTTGTTTATGTCCCTGTTTTTATGATTAAAGACCAAATGTGCTGTGCTGAGCTGGATTCTCCCCTCAGAGGCAGCAGGAGGAGCTGATTCATGAGGTCCTGAGCTGCTCCACGAGAAAATAAACATAATTAATTTTCACTCCAGTGACGAGAGGCAGCTTCACTCGGCTTCGCTGGGCCGTGCAGGTGTATCAGAACCCAAACTCTGAGCGTTTCTGATCCTGTGAAATAGATGTTTTAATTTCAGTTAATGTGTTACCTCTCATTATGTGATGGACAATAAAGTATTTTTTTTAATCTTGAATATATTTCACGGGGCAGTTCAGTGAATCACCAGTTCAGCTTTCTGTCTGAGTCATCATTCTGCCCTCGCATGAAACACACTGAATTTTCAGGAAACCATTTAAAAATTCACCGAAATTCACATTATTATTGCTCCTTTTAGTCTGACTTTTAATCAAGCTTTATTTATTTATATATCTGTGTAATTATTTTTGGTATGGTCTTTAATTGAGTTTTGTTATTTTAATTATTCATTTGATTTGATTATTTTTAGTATGGTCTTCAATTGAGCTTCTTTGATAATAATGAAAAAATATTATCATTATGATTATTATTTATTTTTTATCTGTTTAATTATTGATTGTATGTTTGCTATGGTCTTTAATTGGGTTTGTTTAATAATTATTGTTCTATTAGTATTATTATTATTATTTATTTTTATCTATTTAATTATTGTATTTTATTGTTTTTAGTATGCTCTTTAGTTGAGTTTTACTATTAATATTATTATTAGTAGTAGTTTATTTTTATCTGTTCAATTATTTAGTATATATTATTGTTTTTAGTATGCCCTTTAATTGAGTTGATTTAATAATTATTTTTATTATTATTATATATTATTTTTATCGGTTTATTTTTTTTTTTAGTATGGTCTTTGATTGAGTTTTATAATTATTATTATTATTAGTTTATTTTTACCTGTTTAATTTAATTAATTAATTTTATTTTTATTTTTTTCATTAGTACTATTATTATTATTCACTGTTTGTGAAAAAAAAACATGTTTAAATAAAAGCTTATTTAAAAAAAATCGAGGGCCATAACAACTAGAGGCACATCCGGTTAAAGGTTAACACGGTCACTGTTTAATCCGTAACACCTGCAGCATCCAGAAATCTACAGTTAGCTCAACGTCTCCTCCTCCTACAGAAGCCTAGAGGGTAAAATGGAAGAAATGTGTGTTTGTGGATAATATTCACAGTTTGGAGTCAAATAACTTTGGAGTCAAATAACTCATCTTCAGAAGGTAAGAGAATATTCAGTGACCATTAGCATTAGCAATTAGCATTATCTGGGCTACGATGTGCTAACTTGTATGTGGCATTAGCTGGTCCGTTAAATACATAAATAAATAAGATATTAATGTTCTGTAACTGATATAAAACACTGTCCAGACCCGCTGCGTCTCTCCATTAGTTTCCAACTCACTATTTTCTGACTTTCAGGATGTTTAGGATGTTTCAAAATGCTCTCCCTGATGTTTCTGTAGCATCCAGACACACGGAAGCTATCTAACACTTTCACTCTGTACTAAAACGTTGTATCCGGATACGATACTCATTTACTAAGTATCGATCCAACAACTTATTAAGCAGCTAAACCATACAACCTCAAAATATTGTTTTAATTGTTATTGTTTATTGGATTTATTTATTTTTTGCACTACCTCAGACCTGAAGCTTGTTATCATAGTTGCAGTTTCTTTTTGCACAACTGTTTTTTATTATAAATATTTAACCTGTGGTTCTGTTCATTTTTACATGTTGCATTTTTCTTGTTAATACAAATATTTCTCTTAAATTTTGGGGTCTTTGTTTTTATCCTTGTGGTATCGAAAATGGTATCGAGTATCGAATATTTTCCTGAGTATCTGTATCGAGTTGAACATTTTTTTTTTTTTTTTTTCATAAGTATGAGACTTTTTCCATTAATCCAGAAACACGGTGTTGGTGTTTGAGGTGGTGGGCGCCACTCACTGCAGTGCTCGCCGCGGTGGGCATGTTTAATTCAGGGGGAACGGCGTTTATCTCAGGAAACATTCTCCCACATGAAAGAGAGATGAGAGAGTCGTCCAGCAGCTGAGATCAGCTCAGAGGGAAGATGGGGGGAGAAACGGGGGGAGACGAGACTATCTCATCTGCCAGTCACCCTCTCTTTCTCTCTCTCTCTCTCCCTCTGTGCTGCCCGTTGTGTCGTCTCTCTGCAGACACTAACAGGCTCTCTTTCACTGTGTCTGTCAGAGCTGCAGGTGATCACTTCCTGTCAATATGTATTGATCATGTGATGCTCTCAGAGCTCAGCAGGCTGCAGACAGACAATGCAGAAACATCTTCACCAACTTCTCACCTGCAGCTTTTACCAAACATTAACCCTTTGACTCCTTCTCATTCTGTTGGTATAATTTTTTATAGCACAACCTCACCTATATGACCTGATCTCTACATTTATAACATTTTGAACCCAAAAACCGACCCGCTCTCTACTCCTCTCCGCTCTGACCCTCAGTGTTTCTACCACAGCTCCTATAGACTCCGATGAGAGTCTCTACCACAGCTCCCTAGCGGCTGCAGGACATGGTAAGGTTCACTGCTGGAACTTTGTGACTTTTTTTGGTAATTTTGTATCTTTTTCTTCTACATCTCCTGGTGAAAGTCCTGGTTTGTTTGACCCATCCAACTCTCCTCCCTCCGACCCTAACTGACACTTTGTGCTGTATATATACACACTCCTGAACAAATTTGTAAGACAAAATTGCAAGTATTTGCATTTCGCGTTGGTGGAACATAACCAGGTTGTAAGTAGAGCTTTGAAATGCAAAAAGAGACGGGAAAAAAACCCACATTTAAACTCAAACAGGCTGTTCAGCAGCAGATCAAAAGTTTACGACCACAGCCTTAAAAAGTCAAAATCTGTGCAAAAATCTGGCTTTCATGTCATTTTGTATCAGAAATTCATACTGTCATGACCCCCTGATGGCAAAAATGCATTCCATCTTTGAACGTGGCTGATTGTTGAGCTGCACAAGCAAATAGTGTCTCAATGCGCCATCACTGCCAAGGTTGGATGCAGTAAGACAGTCATTTTACATTTCTTATAGGATCCTGAGAGTTATGGGACAAATAAGTCTAGTGGTAGACCCAGAAAACTTCACCTGTGCTGAGCCGGAGGGTCCAACAGGTTGTCTGTGAAGACACAGGCTGATCCTCGACCCATATTAAGGCCCTTACTGATGCTGACGGTAACCCAATAACCATAGAGCGGCATCTGCGACAGAAGGGCTTAAAGAACAATAAATGTCTTGAAAGATGTCTCCTCTCATGCCATAAACTTTCCCGTTTGCACTTTGCAAGGGAGCGCCAAAGATGGGACATTTAAAGGTGGAAATAGTTTTAGTCTTTGACAAAAAAAAAAGTTTAACCTGTATGTTCCTGATGGCTTAAAATGTTAATAGCATGACAAGGAGATCACACTGGAGGTGTTTCCTACACAGCACAGTGGAGGAGGCTCCATTATGATCTGGGCAGCTATTTTTCAATGGAACAATGGAGCTTCAGATTGTGCAGTGGCGTCAAACCACTGCTGGCTATGCAGAGATGTTGCAGTGGGCGTCCCTCTTGACTGAGGGACCTTGTCTGTGTGGTGATGACTGGGTCTGTCAACAGGACAACACAACACCCGTCTGACAAAAGTTTTCTTCCAGGAGTAACTTCGCTCTTTTGGACCATCCTGCGTGTTCCTCTGATCTAAAACCCATTGAGAACATCGATGAATGGATGTGGGGATGGATGGCAAGAGAGGTTTACAAAAGCAGACGTCATTTCAACACCGCGGATGCCCTTCGTGAAACCATCCTAAACAAATTATTGAAGTAATCAACAAGAACGGTGGGGCTACTCACTACTGAGTTCTTTTTGACACTTCTTCTGTTTTGAGGGGTTTTGGGCGGCTGAACAGCCTGTTTGAGTTTAAATGCATAGATAGAAATATATATAGAATAGAAATATATATATATATAAATATATATATATATATATATATATATACATATATATATATATATATATATATATATAGTGCTTTTGTGTCTCGTCATTCACAATAGAGGGCGCGACTAACTCCAAACAGAGACATGGGACCAATTGGTGTATCATATGCAGCAGGACTGCAGGATTTTAGTGCTTTGCACGTAATTTGAAAGTGTAAAGTCAAGACAAAGTTACCTCTCAGGCTTTTATTTAGCTGAAGTACTTGTTGCTGCGTATAACCCTGTTATTCTTAGGATGGTGGTTTTGTTAGGTGGACTTTTTAGTTCTTCATACTACTTCTCTCTACTGTCTTTGCTTCACTCTTTAATGTTACATCCACTAAGCAACACATGGTGCTGTTTTTAGAGGGAGGACATTTAGTGGTTAAATGCCAGACGTCACTGTATCAGGATGCTTTTTCGGGCGAAATTAGATGTTTGTGGGTCAGCCAAATAAATATCACCGTAATCAACCATCGGACCGAACTTCTGCCCTTCACTGTAAAACATGATAAACGTCTGCCATTCACAGTAAAACACAGTGAACTGTTTCCCTTCACAATAAAACATGGTGAACTTCTGTCCTTCACAATAAAACACAGTGAACTTTTGCCCTTCACAATAAAACATGGTGAACTTCTGCCCTTTACAATAAAACATGGTGAACTTCTGCCCTTCACAATAAAACACAGTGAACTTCTGCCCTTCACAATAAAACACAGTGAACTTCTGCCCTTCACAATAAAACATGGTGAACTTCTGCCCTTTACAATAAAACATGGTGAACTTCTGCCCTTCACAATAAAACATGGTGAACTTCTGCCCTTCACAATAAAATATGGTGAACTTCTGCCCTTCACAATAAAACACAGTGAACTTCTGTCCTTCACAATAAAACACAGTGAACTTCTGCCCTTTACAATAAAACATGGTGAACTTCTGCCCTTTACAATAAAACATGGGGAATTATGTCCTTCACAACAAAACACAGTGAACTTCTGCCCTTCACAATAAAACACGGTGAACTTCTGCCCTTCACAATAAAACGCAGTGAACTTCTGCCCCTCAAAATTAAACACAGTGAACTTCTGCCCTTCAAAATAAAACAGTGAAATTCTGTCATTCACAATAAAACACAGCACAGTTAAGTACTTTTAAGATTGTCGTCCAAACATTCTTACTGTTTTCTCTACGTACTTTCATATTATAATTGAATATGTAATTGAATATGTATATATATATATATATAGCACAGAGCAGATTGTTCGGGACAGGAAGTCCTGCACAGACACAAAATAAAACATCTGGTATATTTTAAAATAAATAAATAATTTTAATTTTAAATAAAATACCTCGGGTTCACGGCAGCACATATTTCACAACGTGAAGACGTCATGATGGGTAGGGACAGACCTGAAGTCAACAGGTTAGAGGTTTTCACTCGTCTTTTCACACCGCTCACTCCGGTGCTTATTGTAAACAAACAGAGGTCGCTAAGTGAACACCTCCTGCAGCAGCAGCACATACACACTGTACTGCTACAGAGCTAACTGTAGCTAACTGCCGCTAACGAGGTCGGCCGGCTTGTTAACAAGCCGGCCGACCTCGTTAGCGCTCGTTAGGACGGAGTCGCTGGATTTGTCTCCAGTCATTAATGAGGAGATGTTGATTCTCTTCCAGTTATATCAATTGATTACGCGTGAATTTGCGAGATCTCGTGCGTCCTCGGGACTCCGCTTTACGCAACAGCTCCGACACAGACGGATCCGGTGTGTGTTGACAGACTGCGGAGATACGCAGCCGTTGCGGACGGACCCCTTTCGGAGTCGTAACGCATCCAGTGGAATCCCGGGGTTAGTGTCTCTACTACAGCTCCCATAGACTCCTATGAGAATCTCAGGACATAGTAAGGTTCACTGCTGGAACAAAAAGCTTTGGTTTGATTAAATTTGTGCTCCGTCAGCACTTCTCTAAGGTTAGGGCCAAACAGTTCCTGGTTAGGCTCTGAAAGACAGTTTAAAGAGGAAATAAATTATGTAAATGCTGGAAGTGAAATAGTTAGGAGGATGATGTGACAGATATTCAAACCAAAGCAGTAACAGGTTTTGCACACAGTAGCATAAACACTTTCCTTTTGGTTTGAATTTTATTGATTCTTCAGGATCCTTACAGAGGATTGCAGAAGCAACAATGGAAGAAAAGATCCAGAATAAGAAATAAGTTTGCTGAATCTTACACATCTGCACACAGAATAAATCTTCTCTGGTCTCACACACATGCAGCACAGACGCATGAGTCTGACTCACTCAGAGCACAAAGGCTGAGGTATTCTCCAGAAATTCCCTTTGAAGTTTCATTTCCATAATGTTTATGTGAAAGGCATAATAGAGATTATTATTGAAGCGCTGCAGAGGGAAACACTTTGGACAGGTTGTGAGGACAGACTACCAGAAAGGAGAAGAGAAACACATGATTTAATTCTCTGCTGCCAAACTTTCCTGTTTCCCTCTCCAGTCACGTTATAATTCATCCCCTCCAACAGCTGCATGTAGATCCACACGGACACACACCTGATGGCTCCGGCTGCAGCAGCAGAGAAGAATCCACCAAGTGTCAGATGTTTTTCTCAGGAAGCTCTGAGGAAAAGTAAACCTCTGCAACGATGCTCCAGAACCAATGAAACAGAAAGTTTGAATGCTACTGTGTGCAACTGTAACTGCTCTTAATTGAGTGTGCTTGAAAAAGCATACTATATACTATTCACTGGGCTTAATCCTAGATTTTATTCTTCCGTTTCTTCAGTATTTTTTTCAACTACTCCTCCCAGAGTTTTGGTCGCACATACACAAAAAGGTATCAAATCGACCGGCTCGGCCATGACAAGTGTGCTTTTTAAGGGTTTCAGCAAAAGTTTTCAAATTATTTGGCAAAAACACACCAAACAATCCCCCCAATGTTACCCTATGGAGAGGCTAGAGCGATGACATCATCGCTAGAGTGGAGAGGGAGAGAAAAAATTTTCCCCCCAAAAAAATTGGAAACTGCGCTAGAGGCCGCAAATGACACTCTACAGAAATCATTTATACATAGAAATATAGGAAAATTCGCCTTCTGATCAGTTTTACACACTAACTGACGAGACAGACACACACACACACACACACACACGGACAAACACACACACCAACACCTGGTTTATTATCTTATATGACTACCTCCTCTTTTCCATTTTGAACAGTTCAAATTGCAATCTAATAATGTATAGGTGAGAGTCACGGGCCAGGGACAGGCACACTCAAAATTTCTTTAGAAATGTTCTAGT